>NC_059196.1:21524426-21594426 GCF_020615455.1 Coregonus clupeaformis | reverse complement strand
TAGCCAGAGCGACTCACAAATTGGTGCGTTCACCCTATAGCCAGTGGGATAACCACTTTACAATTTGGGGGGGTTAGAAAGAACACTTTATCCTATCCCAGGTATTCCTTAAAGAGGTGGGGTTTCAAATGTCTCCGGAAGGTGGTGAGTGACTCCGCTGTCCTGGCGTCGTGAGGGAGCTTGTTCCACCATTGGGGTGCCAGAGCAGCGAACAGTTTTGACTGGGCTGAGCGGGAGCTATGCTTCCGCAGAGGAAGGGAGCCAGCAGGCCAGAGGTGGATGAACGCAATGCCCTCGTTTGGGTGTAGGGACTGATCAGAGCCTGAAGGTACAGAGGTGCCGTTCCCCTCACTGCTCCATAGGCAAGCACCATGGTCTTGTAGCGGATGCGAGCTTCAACTGGAAGCCAGTGGAGTGTGCGGAGGAGGGGGTGACGTGAGAGAACTTGGGAAGGTTGAACACCAGACGGGCTGCGGCATTCTGGATGAGTTGTAGGGGTTTAATGGCACAGGCAGGGAGGCCAGCCAACAGCGAGTTGCAGTAGTCCAGACGGGAGATGACAAGTGCCTGGATTAGGACCTGTGCCGCTTCCTGTGTAAGGCAGGGTCGTACTCTCCGAATGTTGTAGAGCATGAACCTGCAGGAGCGGGTCACCGCCTTGATGTTGGCGGAGAACGACAGGGTGTTGTCCAGGGTCACGCCTAGGCTCTTCGCACTCTGGGAGGAGGACACAGCGGAGTTGTCAACCGTGATGGCGAGATCATGGAACGGGCAGTCCTTCCCGGGAGGAAGAGCAGCTCCGTCTTGCCAGGGTTCAGCTTGAGGTGGTGATCCGTCATCCATACTGATATGTCTGCCAGACATGCAGAGATGCGATTCGCCACCTGGTTATCAGAAGGGGGAAAGGAGAAGATTAGTTGTGTATCGTCAGCGTAGCAATGATAGGAAAGGCCATGTGAGGATATGACAGAGCCAAGTGACTTGGTGTATAGGGAGAAAAGGAGAGGGCCTAGAACTGAGCCCTGGGGGACACCAGTGGTGAGAGCACGTGGTGCGGAGACAGCTTCTCGCCACGCCACTTGGTAGGAGCGACCGGTCAGGTAGGGACGCAATCCAGGAGTGAGCCGCGCCGGAGATGCCCAGCTCGGAGAGGGTGGAGAGGAGGATCTGATGGTTCACAGTATCAAAGGCAGCAGACAGGTCTAGAAGGACAAGAGCAGAGGAGAGAGAGTTAGCTTTAGCAGTGCGGAGAGTCTCCGTGACACAGAGAAGAGCAGTCTCAGTTGAATGACCAGTCCTGAAACCTGATTGGTTTGGATCAAGAAGGTCATTCTGAGAGAGATAGCAAGAGAGTTGGCTAAAGACGGCACGCTCAATAGTTTTGGAAAGAAAAGAAAGAAGGGCCGAAGTGGCTGGTACAAGGGGAAGTGGGGTCAACCTGTGCCCCTTTGCACCCCCCACACACACACCTCCTACCCTCTCTCATCTCCCCCACCCCTAAGGCTCCGTGACAGTAGTAGTAGTAGTAGTAGTAGTAGTAGTAGTAGTAGTAGTAGTAGTAGTAGTAGCAGCAGCAGCAGCAGCAGGAGAAGGAGGAGGAGGAGGAGGAGGGACCAGTTGAAAGTCTAAATACAAACAGTTTTTCTCTTACATTCAACATTCTGTGAATGATATTGAGTAGTAATGCCAATGGAAGTTGATATGAATATTGTTGTACCTCAGCTTTCTGTCTGGCCTGTCTGTGTGCCCTATCCCAGAGAACACTGCCTGAGGCACTGCTTCCGCTCCACATGTCAGTCAGACAAACATAGCAACTCACCTCACATTCATCATCATAATCCAAATGTCATGTCATGTTCCTCAGTGCAGAAAATCACATCTCCAATTAAGTCATTTTTATTGTGATTATTACACAGCATAGTGATGAGTATTTTACTATACTGTATAGCCTTTTATCTCTGTATTGTGTATGCGTGTGGTGTGTGGAGTGTGCATGTATGCTCGTTCATATGTGTGTGTATCCATGCCTGCATATGCATTTGTGGATGCGTGTGTGTCCTCAGGTGAAGTTCCCTCACATGCAAACAGGAACAATGGGTGAGTGTTTATGAGTAGTGAGGTGCCAGCCCAGCGTGCCAGAGCGTACCAGGAGACACCAGGAGCAACAGGGCAGCCATGAATGCTGGCACAGGGACAAGGAGAGGGCACAGTGTAGCTCTCACCACACATTCACACTCTTCATCTCACCTCAACCAGCACTCAACATCAACACACATAAACATTCATACACACGCTCACACACACACACACACACAATGAACCACATATCCTCATATACCTACTGTATTCATGTCAGAGTGCTAATACAAATACACACGTAGATTCAGATTGTCTTTGTCTTAATAGTGTGGTCAGTAGAATAGGGCCCTGTGATCAGGAGGGTCTGTGTGGTCCAAATCTTTCTGGTTATGGTTCTATCTACTGGGTTCTATCCCTTAGGTTCTGTTACTGGGGTTTTGCCTGAGTTCTCTTGTCTTGAGTCCTTGAGTACGTGCACATATGTGTGTGTGTTGGAGGCATGGCAGCCAGGCCTGTGAGACATGAGACATGCTGTTCCACTCAGAGTAGAGAGGGAGGCTTTCTCCAGACAGACACACAGCCATGTGCGTGTGTGTGTGTGTGTGTGTGTGTGTTTATGTGTGTGAAGAGTGTGTGTGAAGTGTGTGTGAAGTCTGTCTGTTTCTTTTTCAAATTACATTAATATTAACACATGCTAATGAAGGCCTGACCCCTTCTCTTCTCTCTCTCACACTCACTCTCTCCCTCTGTCCGTCTCTTCCTGTGTCAATCCAAACCAGATGCCCCAGGTCGTGTAGTGTGGACCGGAGCAGGGCGGGGCGGGGAGGGGGTGTCAGGACATGGGGCTACTAGGTGGGTGGAGGAGGGGGGTTAGCAGGGCTTCTGTGACCAGGAGTCAATCGACAGGGGGCATGGGTCATTAATTTGCTGTCCTTTGTTTTGTCAGTTTGTTTTCACGAGGCCCTCGCTTGCCGAAAGTAAAAGCAGTCAGGCTGAAAATTGTCTGCTTTGCAGCATGTCCCCCCCACTCCCTCAAAACCACCACCCCTCTACTCAGCATGAGCAGCCTTAGGGGTGGGGGAGATGAGAGAGGGTAGGAGGTGTGTGTGTGGGGGGTGCAAAGGGGCACAGGTTGACCCCACTTCCCCTTGTACCAGCCACTTCGGCCAAGATTGATCACAGATCACCAGATAGCAATCCTCAATGTTTCTCTCTCTCTCTTTTTTTGTCCTTCTCTTTCTCTCTGTCTTTCTCTCAAACAAATATGTCTGCACACTTACATATTCACTAGATGAGAAATCCACACTAATTCAATCACCAATAAATAATAAATGCATGCTAACAGAACACATATAAACTAATACATAGCCATGAAAATAAACATTTCACAAAGATCATACTAGAAAACAAATATATGCATCACCTGTGATTCAGAACGACCAATCAAATCAAAGGCAAATTACTTTAATGTGGAGAACCCTTTATTAGACCAATAAGGGACAATTTGACTGTTGCTTTCTTGGTGGGTCTAGCTTGGGACCCGCCCCCGCCCCCGCCCCCACGCCCTGACCCACCCTGTTTAGAGCCAATAAGACTGCATCATTTATAAGAGAGAGAGAGGAAGACAAAGAAACATAGAGACAGATAGACAGAGAGAGAGAGAGAGAGAGAGAGAGAGAGAGAGAGAGAGAGAGAGAGAGAGAGAGAGAGAGAGAGAGAGAGAGAGAGAGAGAGAGAGAGAGAGAGAGAGAGAGAGAGAGGAGAGAGAGAGAGAGAGAGAGAGGAGAGAGAGAGAGAGAGAGAGAGAGAGAGAGAGAGAGAGAGAGAGAGAGAGACAGCAGCCCTCCACCTCTCTATCTGATCTTTATTGTAGGTAGGCAGAAAACAGCTCACCTGGCTTACCTCTTTGATGTAGCAGCCAACCTGCTGCTGCTGCCTCTAAACATCTACACATGGCCCACAACACAGCCCAGACCACTGCTGAACAACAAACTGCTGTAGTTGGTGAGTTTGTGTGTGTGTGTGTGTGTGTGTGTGTGTGTGTGTGTGTGTGTGTGTGTGTGTGTGTGTGTGTGTGTGTGTGTGTGTGTGTGTGTGTGTGTGTGTGTGTGTGTGTGTGTGTGTGTGTGTGTGTGTGTGTGTGTGTGTGTGTGTGTGTGTGTGTGTGTGTGCGTGCGTGCGTGCGTGTCCACTGAGAAACTGCGGGGGGGCGAGCGAGAGTGATACATTATCGCTATATGTCATGATACATTACCAACAATCCCATCCAAAACCTGCCAAAACACAGTTATTTTCTCTCTCCAACCACAACATTAGGAGTTAGACTAAGTTGGGAATGTCACTGGAGCTGCCAGTAGACCGGCGTAATACCAGAGTATTGTTTCCCTGCCACCAGGCTAGCTAGCTCTGGGGGACACAGCAGCAGCAACAGCTGCACACTGAACCAATAAAAGTGAAAATGTGTTGAGTAGAACAAGTTTCAGCTCCGGTTACACCCTGTAGACCTCTGCCTAGCTCGGCCATGGAATTCCCACCTCTGCTCTGCCGCACGCCAGAGACCCTCTTAGTCCTCGGACCACAATGCACTGCTCAGTGGTTACAGGCTCAGGGGGCACAAGGGGTGATGCTTGCCCTCCTCCACACCCGTCAGAGTGAACAAGGGAGACAGGGATGGATTTGTGGGGCAGAGATTTAGAGGGTGTTGGCTCAGCTTGGGATCTGGCAGTTGGGGTGTTGGGGGGGCAACAGATCAGGTACACTCGGTAGGGCAGGTTAATGAGAGTCTGAGTCAATGTGACTCCCAGATGTGGGTTTGAGCCTCTGGAGTCTGCCCCCCCTCCCCCCACCCGTCCCCATCACCCCATACTCACATTAGACTCAAATGAATTCATTACTATGCAGAGCTGGGAAGTGTCGACCAGGGCAGGCGGTGTGTGTGTGTGTGTGTGTGTGTGTGTGTGTACACACTGCCTAGGGGTCCAGGGTTCTAGGCCTGTTTTAATGTAGCCTCATGGCTACAGAGGGAGGGTGGAATGGGGTGGGGGGGTGGGAAGAGGAGGAGGGGGGCAGCAGATTGAGCATGGAGGATATTACTGAGCGAGAAAGAGGAAGGGAGGAAGGGAGGAAGGGAGGGCAGGAGGGATGCAGAGGGGCATATTTCACAGGGGCACCCCTGCTGAGAGCTGTGTACCCACATTGTTATGAGTGCACAGATCTTAGGCCTGTAAAAATACCAGCTCTCCACTCAGCAGCCCAGCACAAAGGAGGGCCCTCACGCTTTGTTACTCTCTCTGAAAACGCCAAATGACATCAGCCTCCCCTCTCCTCTTCTCTGTTCTCTTTCTGTTCTCTCTCCATCTCTCTTAAGTTCTGTTCGTACTTCTCACTTTCTCTCTCTCTCACTTTCTCTCTCTCACTTTCTCCCCCCCTCCTCTCGCTCTCTCTCTAACTGTGTAGTAATGGTGTAGTAATTCCTCTGTCTGTGTCAGAGGGCTGGGAGGCTGTGCTGTAGCCAGATGAAGCTGGGAGTCGACTAAAGTTTCACAACATGTAATTAAGGCCTAAGTAGCGAGGTCACTGCAGCGTGGCCCAGTGGCTCACCCCCACCACCCCTCTCCCCCCTCTCTCATCCCTCCAAGGCCCAGCCCAAATATCAGTGTCTGTCTGTCTCTGCTCTCTCTCTCTCACTTTCTTTCCTTTTCTCTCCCTCCCTCTGTCTTTTACTTTTTCTCTCTCTCTCTTTCTCTCTCCCATCCTCTCTTCCTCCCTCTTTTTCTCTCCCTCTCTCCCAAATGAGGCACTGCAGCTGTTTCAAATATCCACACCATCTCATTTAGATAAAGCCGGGCCCAGAAAGCATGGAAATGATGCGGCAGGCCTTTATAGGAACTTTAATGTAATTGTAGTTTCTTCTCTTATAAATGGTTAATTGAAATGCCGGAGGGTAGCCCGGCTTGAAAGTCCATAAAAATCTCAGAATAGAAGTTTATAGGGGTTGTCTATGTACATAATTAAACCCTTCAGGCACTTTTTAAAATCTTTTAAAAAATGGTTATGCAAGAATAGCCTTCTGCGAGTAGAGAGAGGGAGATAGGGAGAGAGAGAGGGAGAGAGGAAGCGAGAGAGGGCCTGGGTGAGTGCTGCTGGGCGGGCGGGCGAGTCGGTAGGGCCAGCTGCCTGTGTCTTGATGGGCCCTCTCCGGACCAGAATGAGAAAGCCATTAGAACAGTGAGAGGATTACAAGCAGCACACAAATCACTGGCCTTACTGACACCTCGGGGACGCCTTCACGGTGGCTGACAAGACCAATACACCGCTGCCGCATTCTGCTGCCTCCCCGAACACACACACACACACACACACACACACACACACACACACACACACACACACACACACACACACACACACACACACACACACACACACACACACACACACACACACACGGTGGAGGGAAAGAAAATACCTCCATTTACATTTTTGAGTGAGAAAAGGAAGAATGAGGGAGTGGAGAAGAAGATGGAGGGGGAAAGAGAGGTTTTCTCTTCTTCTTGGTGGTAAAGAAGTGTTAGTGACCTTGCTGTGGTTACATGTTTGAATGAGTTTGTCCCCTTTTTCCTCTTTATGGAAACCTGTGTATTTCTGGATCAGTGCGATCTCAGGGGTTAATTGCTTGAAAAGGTCTACACTGGCTGTGGGGTGCAGGGGGGGTGCAGGAGCTGGGGTTGGATTACAACATACTTGGGGAGAATTGGGGAACCAGCGACAATGGTGTTGTGGTGCGATGGGGCGAAGGAAAGGAGGTCTGAGGATCATGATTCTGACTCTGTGTGTGTGTGTGTTTGTATGTGTGTGTGCGTCGTGTGTATGCTCTTGCATGCGTCTGCGTGCCTATGTATTTATCGATATGTGCATGTAAGCCAACAACATAAAAGTGTGTCTACGTATATGTGACGTGCGTCTATATCTCTTTCCATGTGTGCTCTGAGTTGCTCAGAGACCTCTGTGTGTGTCTGTGTGTGTGAGAGAGAGAGAGCGAGAGAGAGAGCGAGAGAGAGAGAGAGAGCGAGAGAGAGAGAGAGAGAGAGAGAGAGAGAGAGAGAGGGGGAGAGAGAGAGGGGGGAGAGAGAGAGAGGGAGAGAGAGAGAGAGAGAGAGTGTTGGACAGAGACAGACACAGAGAGGTTAGTGCTGCTAGCTGATGATAAATGATAGCGTTAGCAGCAGATAACCCTCCAGGAGGCTCCAGAGATCAGCGGGGCCAAATACTGGAACTCCCCACTGACCGGGGCCCAACACTGGCAGCTCTGTCTGTTTGTTTTCTCTGCTGGCTCTCTGGCTCTCTCCCCCTCTGGTCAGCCTCCGTGATAGAGGAGCAGCCCCTTTCCACCTCGCCGTGGGCAGCACACCGACTCACCGCTCCCGGCGCCAGCCAGTCGCAGGAGCCCCCCTCCCCGGGAGGTTTGGGGGGATAGGGGGGGAGATGGGGGGAGGAGGAACTTTTTCATCCAGCAGTGTGCGGTAGAGTAAAGAGAAGGCCTATTACCCGTTATCAGCACCGTGTTTGTGCGTCTGCTGCCAGGTCCCCGTCCCCCCCGCCCCCCTCATACATTAGGTTCTTTGTTGGGGGAGGTGCAGCAGCACAGTAGCCTGCAGGCCTGGAGAAAAATGCCACCCTCCCTTGTTAAATCAGCGCGTCCCTGAATGCTTAACGACATCTTGTGGAGGAATGAGAGAGGAGGAGTGTGGAGCAGGGACGAGGGGGGTGAGAAGGGGGTAAGTGGGGGGGGTGGCTGCTGCTTTTACGGCCAGGCAGCAGTGCTGGGCTCTGGTTAATATGAAGTAAAGAACAGATCCAACTGCATCATTAACTCTCAATTATATCCATGAGGCTTGGCCAGGCTGGGGGGAGGGAGGGAGAGAGAGAAGGGGTGTGAGAGAGGGGCTGGAGTGGGCACACACACACACCGAGTGCTTGGTGATGGAGTGCATGGCGTCTGGGTTTGTGTTAAATCCAGGCTGAATGGTGGCGGTGTTTGAGAACACATTAAAGTCTGGCTTACTGGGCTTAAATATTGGGTCATATGTTCTGCTGCTGAGTATGGTGTAAAACGTACTCGAAGGAGAGTCTCTGGTATGGTCCTTGTTGTTGGAGCTATTTTCATATTAAGTGATAACTCCACCCTTATGATATCTGCACACCGCCGGGAGCTGTGTACAGTGAGGCCGTGTTGTGCAGTGTAGAGAGTACTGTACAGTACAGCAACGGTTAATTCATTCCACAATTGCATACACAATCACATCAGTACAGTTACAGTCACCACCATAGACCACCCTCTGTGTCGAGGTGTAGATCATATTATATCATCATATTATTACAAAATATTACATCCTGATTGGATTTTGGATCTTCATTGAACAAACATTAGACATTAATTCTTCCAGGGAGTCCTGTGATCCAATAGAATCCCAGTAAAAGCAATAGAATCTGAAGTGGAAGACTGCAGTAATGGGAAGTGCTGAGTGTATATAGTGACAGTGCTGAATAAACCAGAATGGATTTCCCACATGCCATAAAGCAAAACACAAGGAGGAAACACAGCTGTAACCTGTTAGGATCATTTTTGCTTAATTAAATGTATCTATTAAAGGGGAAAGTAGATGATGTTTCCTTAGAGTGCTGCCAATTTAAAATCCAAAGAAATGCTCTCTCTCTCTCCCTCTCTCTCTTTCTCTTTCTCCCTCCCCTCTCTCCCCTCTCGCTTTCTCTCTTGTTCTCTCTCTCACCCTCCCTCCCTCTCTCTTTCCTCCTCTCCCTGACTTCATCCCTCCCTGCCTCCCCCTCCCCCCTCTCCCCCTCTCTCTCTCTCTCTCTCTCTCTCTCTCTCTCTCTCTCTCTCTCTCTCTCTCTCTCTCTCTCTCTCTCTCTCTCTCTCTCTCTCTCTCTCTCCTGCAGATGAGTGAATGCAATAAAAGTTGTTAAACTGTGCCTAGCTGCTCCAGATGAGACCATTGCCCATATGGGACTGAGCTGTGTGTGGTTTTATAGACGTCTTTTCCACTTTACTATAAACTCAATGACAGCATGTCCAGAGATACAGACAGAGCTCACTCTCTCCTTTATTAGCCAGAGCACTGAGGGCCTCTGTTTAGTTTTGATTACAGTTAGAGTCACTCTGACGTTAGACTGCTATAGGCACTGTTTATGGTGCTTAGATAGACAGATGGATTGATGAATGAATGGGTGGATGGATGGGTGGAATGATGGGTGGATGGATGAATGGTTTGATGGGTGGATGGATGGTTGGATGGGTGGATGGATGGTTGAATGGGTGGGTGGATGGATGGATGGTGGATGGGTGGGTGGATGGTTGTGTGGATAAACGGATGGACGGATTGACGGACAGACAGACAGACGGACCACAAACATATACAGTGGGGAGAACAATTATTTGATACACTGCCGATTTTGCAGGTTTTCCTACTTACAAAGCATGTAGAGGTCTGTAATTTTTATCATATGTACACTTCAACTGTGAGAGACGGAATCTAAAACAAAAATCCAGAAAATCACATTGTATGATTTTTAAGTAATTAATTTGCATTTTATTGCATGACATAAGTATTTGATCACCTACCAACCAGTAAGAATTCCGTCTCTCACAGACCTGTTAGTTTTTCTTTAAGAATCCCTCCTGTTCTCCACTCAATACCTGTATTAACTGCACCTGTTTGAACTCGTTACCTGTATAAAAGACACCTGTCCACACACTCAATCAAACAGACTCCAACCTCTCCACAATGGCCAAGACCAGAGAGCTGTGTAAGGACATCAGGGATAAAATTGTAGACCTGCACAAGGCTGGGATGGGCTACAGGACAATAGGCAAGCAGCTTGGTGAGAAGGCAACAACTGTTGGCGCAATTATTAGAAAATGGAAGAAGTTCAAGATGACGGTCAATCACCCTCGGTCTGGGGCTCCATGCAAAATCTCACCTCGTGGGGCATCAATGATCATGAGGAAGGTGAGGGATCAGCCCAGAACTACACGGCAGGACCTGGTCAATGACCTGAAGAGAGCTGGGACCACAGTCTCAAAGAAAACCATTAGTAACACACTACGCCGTCATGGATTAAAATCCTGCAGCGCACGCAAGGTCCCCCCTGCTCAAGCCAGCGCATGTCCAGGCCCATCTGAAGTTTGCCAATGACCATCTGGATGATCCAGAGGAGGAATGGGAGAAGGTCATGTGGTCTGATGAGACAAAAATAGAGCTTTTTGGTCTAAACTCCACTCGCCGTGTTTGGAGGAAGAAGAAGGATGAGTACAACCCCAAGAACACCATCCCAACCGTGAAGCATGAAGGTGGAAACATCATTCTTTGGGGATGCTTTTCTGCAAAGGGGACAGGACGACTGCACCATATTGAGGGGAGGATGGATGGGGCCATGTATCATGAGATCTTGGCCAACAACCTCCTTCCCTCAGTAAGAGCATTGAAGATGGGTCGTGGCTGGGTCTTCCAGCATGACAACGAAACACACAGCCAGGGCAACTAAGGAGTGGCTCCGTAAGAAGCATCTCAAGGTCCTGGAGTGGCCTAGCCAGTCTCCAGACCTGAACCCAATAGAAAATCTTTGGAGGGAGCTGAAAGTCCGTATTGCCCAGCGACAGCCCCGAAACCTGAAGGATCTGGAGAAGGTCTGTATGGAGGAGTGGGCCAAAATCCCTACTGCAGTGTGTGCAAACCTGGTCAAGACCTACAGGAAACGTATGATCTCTGTAATTGCAAACAAAGGTTTCTGTACCAAATATTAAGTTCTGCTTTTCTGATGTATCAAATACTTATGTCATGCAATAAAATGCAAATTAATTACTTAAAAATCATTCAATGTGATTTTCTGGATTTTTGTTTACAGACCTCTACATGCTTTGTAAGTAGGAAAACCTGCAAAATCGGCAGTGTATCAAATACTTGTTCTCCCCACTGTATAAGGTGAGGGAAAAAAGTATTTGATCCCCTGCTGATTTTGTACGTTTGCCCACTGACAAAGAAATGATCAGTCTATAATTGTAATGGTAGGTTTATTTGAACAGTAAGAGACAGAATAACAACAACAAAATCAAGAAAAATGCATGTCAAAAATGTTATAAATTGATTTGCATTTTAATGAGGGAAATAAGTATTTGACCCCCTCTGCAAAACATGACTTAGTACTTAGTACGCTTGTAGTCGGCCACCAGGTTTGCACACATCTCAGGAGGGATTTTGTCCCACTCCTCTTTGCAGATCTTCTCCAAGTCATTAAGGTTTCGAGGCTGACGTTTGGCAACTCGAACCTTCATCTCCCTCCACATATTTTCTATGGGATTAAGGTCTGGAGACCACTCCAGGACCTTAATGTGCTTCTTCTTGAGCCACTCCTTTGTTGCCTTGGCCATGTGTTTTGGGTCATTGTCATGCTGGAATACCCATCCACAACCCATTTTCAATGCCCTGGCTGAGGGAAGGAGGTTCTCACCCAAGATTTGACGGTACATGGCCCCGTCCATGCAGTGAAGTTGTCCTGTCCCCTTAGCAGAAAAACACCCCCAAAGCATAATGTTTCCACCTCCATGTTTGACAGTGGGGATGGTGTTCTTGGTGTCATAGGCAGCATTTCTCCTCCTCCAAACACGGCGAGTTGAGTTGATGCCAAAGAGCTGCATTTTGGTCTCATCTGACCACAACACTTTCACCCAGTTCTCCTCTGAATCATTCAGATGTTCATTGGCAAACTTCAGAAGGGTATGTATATGTGCTTTCTTGAGCAGGGGGACCTTGCGGGCGTAGTGTGTTACCAATTGTTTTCTTGGTGACAATGGTCCCAGCTGCCTTGAGATCATTGACAAGATTGTCCCGTGTAGTTCTGGGCTGATTCCTCACCGTTCTCATGATCATTGCAACTCCACGAGGTGAGATCTTGCATGGAGCCCCAGGCTCATCAATTTATAACATTTTTGACATGCGTTTTTCTGGATTTTTTGTTGTTATTCTGTCTCTCACTGTTCAAATAAACCTATCATTAAAATTATAGACTGATCATTTCTTTGTCAGTGGGCAAACGTACAAAATCAGCAGGGGATCAAATACTTTTTTCCCTTACTGTATATATATACACTACCGTTCAAAAGTTTGGGGTCACTTAGAAATGTCCTTGTTTTAGAAAGAAAAGCAGTTTTTTTGTCCATTAAAATAACATCAAATTGACCAGAAATACAGTGTAGACATTGTTAATGTTATAAATGGCTATTGTAACTGGAAACGGCTGATTTTTTATGGAATATCTACATAGGCGTATAGAGGCCCATTATCAGCAACCATCAGTCCTGTGTTCCAATGGCACATTGTGTTTGCTAATCCAAGTTTATCATTTTAAAAGGATCATTAGAAAACCCTTTTGCAATTATGTTAGCACAGCTGAAAACTGTTGTGCTGATTAAAAAAGCAATAAAACTGGCCTTCTTGAGACTAGTTGAGTATCTGGAGCATCAGCAATTGTGGGTTTGATTACAGAATCAAAATGGCCAGAAACAAATAACTTTCTTCTGAAACTCGTCAGTCTATTCTTGTTCTGAGAAATGAAGGCTATTCCAAGAGAGAAATTGCCAAGAAACTGAAGATCTCATACAACGCTGTGTACTACTCCCTTCACAGAACAGCGCAAACTGGCTCTAACCAGAATAGAAAGAGGAGTGTGAGGCCCCGGTGCACAACTGAGCAAGAGGACAAATACATTAGAGTGTCTAGTTTGAGAAACAGACGCCTCACAGGTCCTCAACTGGCAGCTTCATTAAATAGTACCCGCAAAACACCACTCTCAACGTCAACAGTGAAGAGGCGACTCCGGGACGCTGACCTTCTAGGCAGAGTTGCAAAGAAAAAGCCATATCTCAGACTAGCCAATAAAAAGAAAAGATTAAGATGGGCAAAATAACACAGACACTGGACAGAGGAAGATTGGAAAGAAGTGTTATGGACAGACGAATCGAAGTTTGAGGTGTTCGGATCACAAAGAATAACATTTGTGAGACACAGACCAAATGAAAAGATGCTGGAGGAGTGCTTGATGCCAACTCTCAAGCATGGTGGAGGCAATGTCATGGTCTGGGGGTGCTTTGGTGGTGGTAAAGTGGGACATTTGTACAGGGTAAAGGGGATCTTGAAGAAGGAAGGCTATCACTTCATTTTGCAAAGCATTGCCATACCCTGTGGACGGCGCTTGATTGGAGCCAATTTCCTCCTACAACAGGACAATGACCCAAAGCACAGCTCCAAACTATGCAAGAACTATTTAGGGAAGAAGCAGTCAGCTGGTATTCTGTCTATAATGGAGTGGCCAGCACAGTCACCGGATCTCAACCCTATTGAGCTGTTGTGGGAGCAGCTTGACCGTATGGTACGTAAGAAGTGCCCATCAAACCAATCCAACTTGTGGGAGGTGCTTCAGGAAGCATGGGGTGAAATCTCTTCAGATTACCTCAACAAATTGACAACTAGAATGCCAAAGTTCTGCAAGGCTGTAATTGCAAATGGAGGATTCTTTGACGAAAGCAAAGTTTGAAGGACACAATTATTATTTCTATTAAAAATCATTATTTCTAACCTTGTCAATGACTACATTTCCTATGCAATTTGCTATATTTCCTATTCAAACTCATTTCATGTATGTTTTCATGGAAAACAAAGACATTTCTAAGTGACCCCAAACTTTGGAACGGTATGTATATATATACATATATATATATACTGTATGTCCATATGCTATATCCATAGTATTTATTGTGTTTTACATCCATACCTTCTAATTTAGCCAATGATAAATCTTGACAAAACAATGTCAATGGGAACCGTTCAATTTAAAGCTGCCATGCAGCGTCTTGGGATGCCACAATGACAGTCTTGTTTTATGGGATCTCTTTGAGGACATTCACATCGGGACTGGCTCCGTGTCAGTGTTTTGGGTTAGAGGGAGTTATTTTGGCACCCAGAGAAGACCTTGGACCTGACCCACACTCGGCAGGGCCATGCCAGGAGAGTGGGTGAGGAGGCGGCCCCGGGTTTGAGGCTTGGCACCGCCCGGCTTGGCTTGGCACTGCTCAGCTCTGTATTTCCATCGATACTGAGTTTAAATTAATGGGAGCGTTGCCTCTATTGCCTCTACTTCAGCCATGTGCCATGTTAGTGAGTGGCTGGTTACAGTGATGAGACGACAGTAGGAGAAATACTCAGAGAGTTCATCTGTAGAGTAAGAGACTTGCTAAAGAGCACAAGATAGTTGAGATGCCTCATTCCTTGTTTAACCCTAGATGTAATATTGTCTAGAGTGTAAGATGGGGCTTTATTTGCACAATTGCACATGGTATTAAGCACATTTTCACTGTACACTGACAAGGTCTCATTCATTTCATACACAGCCACATAGCCCTATTCACACACTGTAATACAGTACAAAAAACATCATCTAATTTCCACCTTGTCCAGAGCGACAGACACACACACACACAAACACACACACACACAGCATCTTAAGTCCCTACATTGTCTAGATTATCAGATATATAATCAGGGGCTTGTGTCTCATCCTTCCCTGGAAAGAGTCTTCCCTGCTGGGCCGGGCCGCGAGGCTTGCCTGGGTGAATGGCCCTCCTGGTCTCCAGGGTTAGGCCTTTTGAACCTATGTTTGTACCCGGGGGTTTAATGGTGTGCGGGGCTCTGTTGTTTGTGCCGAGCCCCAGGGGGATCTATCCTTTACTTCACTTTGGGCCCCTCCAATGGCAACCTTTGTGCCCCCAAGACGAAGGCCCCCTACAGGCGCTGTCTTGCACAGGGGCACAGAGAGGAGGGGGAAGAGGGGTGAGGGGATTAGAATATACTGTGTGTGTGTATGTGTGTATATGGGTGTGTGTGTATGTGTGTATATGAGTGTGTGTGTATTTGTGTATATGAGTGTGTGTGTATGCGCGCGTCCATCTGCGTATGTGTGTCTTGTGTTGCTTTGTTACCTTGTCAAAAAGGGGAGACAGAGGGGGGCATCAATGGAGGATTAGCTAGGTTTATAGTCTCCCAATTATCTTCTGTTTTCAATCAGGGGTGACCGGGCAAACATTCCCATATTATTCCAATAATCACCCTGGGCCATTAGCTCATTAACCTGTGCCACCCCAGGCCAGCCCAGCCACTAGGGACCAGAGTCAAGGGGAGAGGGGAGAGATAATCACCCCAGGGTTAGATGACCCTCAGCCAGGGCACGGCTAGAGGTTTCAGAGGGACCTAGGGCTCATGAGAAGGTGATCTGAGTTCCTGTGGTGTAGCTGCAGGTTAGAGTCTGGGTATTTACAGGGGCTCAGGGTGTTTGGATTGGTGATTTAGGATGTTCAGGGGTTCACAGGTCACAATTACCCACCGAGGCCTGGGTCAGCCTGGGATCGCCTTTCTGTCCCCTCATCTCAGTTTCCCTGTGATGCCAGCCCTGCTCTCACACACACTCACTTTAACATGCACACACACACACATGCACACACACACACACACCCCAGCAGCCCTCAGGAGTAAGGCTGGAGAGGCTGAAAGGACGTGTGTCTTTGACTCCTCAGCTTCCTTCATGAATAACATTAATTCAATACCACTTCGAGGTCGCCAAAACCAAATATTTGCCCCTGTCCATATTTAATATTGCCGGGTGGATTGAGTGACACAGAGAGGTCAAGCATTGGGCTTGGCCTGGACAGAAAGAGAGAGCGAGAGAGAGAGAGCGAGAGAGAGAGAGAGAGAGAGAGAGAGAGAGAGAGAGAGAGAGAGAGAGAGAGAGAGAGAGAGAGAGAGAGAGAGAGAGAGAGAGAGAGAGAGGGAGAGGGAGAGGGAGAGGTTTTGGGTTGTGAGGGGAGGGGAGGCCTTGCTCCCCCTCTCATGAGAGAGCCAGTCCACATCACAGACTCAGGGCCCTCCACTCTGTTTGCTCTGAAATACACATGCAAATATGACACGGTCCAGCAAACAATTGACATGAACGTGTGTATTATGGATTCATGAGCATTAACTGAATGAAGCCTCAGAGGGAAAGCTCTGGTAAGAAATGTGGTGTGTGTGAGGACTAATGTGGGTTTAAAGGGAGAAAGTGTGTGTGTGCGTGCGTATCTGCTTACAGGTTTATGTGGGAAGTGTGTGTGAGTGTGGGCGTATGTGTGGTGATCCATTAAGAGGGACAGTTTTATGGGCAGGTCTCAGATCTGGATCAGCTAAAATGAGATCCCGTTTCCTTCAGCCTGGGCTAACTCACCACTGATTCCGATTCAGGAGACCCATGACTAAAGGCTCTATACCTAATACCCTTTGAGCTGCTGTGAGATAGAGTCTGTCTTAAATTGTTCTATCATATTACCTCACCAGCTCTTCTACTCTCAGTTTGAGTTTCATGTTAGTTTTTAGAAACCAGCTACATGTTTCTGAGCCATATGAAAGCAGTAGTGGGTGGGGAAAGTAGACAGACCCCACGCACACAAACACACACAAACACTCGTACAACCTTGCCGTGACCTCTTCATAAGCAAACTGAAAGGATCTCTCATGTCACCTCTGCACCTCCTCCTCGCTATCTTTCCACATTTCCGTCTTTCTTTCATCCTTTCTTTCTTTCATTTCGCCATTTCACAGTCTTGTGGAATGTACACAGCACACCTCTCTTTCTTCCCTCTTTTTCTTCTCCTCTCTTGGTTGTGAGTGACAGAAGAAAGGCTGTCATGGCAGAGTGATAAACAGCCTCTCAGAGAGGAGGAGAGATGGAGGGAGGAAGAAAAGAGAGAAAATCCTGAGACAATATTTGATGATGATTCACCATAGTTCACACCACTGAGGAGAGATACGGACTTAGTGACCTAGTCAAGGGGAAAGCAGGTGTGACTCTGTGCTGATATGGAGAGAGAGAGAGAGAGAGAGAGAGAGAGAGAGAGAGAGAGAGAGAGAGAGAGAGAGAGAGAGAGAGAGAGAGAGAGAGAGAGAGAGAGAGAGAGAGAGAGAGAGAGAGAGAGAGAGAGAGAGAGAGAGAGAGAGAGAGAGAGAGAGAGAGAGAGAGAGAGAGAGAGAGAGAGAGAGAGAGAGAGAGAGAGAGAGAGAGAGAGAGAGAGAGAGAGAGAGAGAGAGAGATTCTTAATTTGTCTAATGGCATGTCTCAATGGCATCCATATTAGGAAGTTGTTAGTTATCAGACAAAACTCCCTCAGTTGTCACTATTGAGTTTCTATAGAAAATGTGATTTGTGACTTTTACTTATTATTTCACTTAAAATCCCATTATTAATAACGAAAGCAATACACAGAAAACATATCCCCACATATTCAAAGCTTCAGTGCGCTCAAGTAATGCATTAAAGCCCAGGCTGATAGGTGGAACAGAATGACCCATTTGGATTCGGCCAATTAGAATGTCCCTGAGGTGTATATCCCAGCCCTGGGGACCAATGGCAGAGAGTGATGTAGAGAGAGCCGGAGACAGACACACAGAACCCTTCTGGGCCCCCAGAGGACTCATCATATTAACCCCTCCCCCCGCCCATGTTGGCAGACAGATGGATGGAGCATGTTTTACATGGAGAATACCCAGGGAGTGGGGGGGGGGAGAGAGAGAGGGCGAGTGAGAGAGTGATGGATGGATAAGGAACATTGTGATGGATGGATAAGGAACATTTGAGATAGAAAGATGTTTTCGGACCATGTTTTGAGTGGTACATGTTGAGTACCGAGGGAGAGAGGCAGTGAGATGGAGAGAATATAGAGAGGGAAGTGGAGAGATAGAGAGGCATGAGAAACACTATTAGTCTTTCGAGTATAGAGGTAAGGTTTAAGGCAATGGATATAATGGATTCAGGGAAAGTGATGGTCTGCCTGACGGGTGGCAATGATGATGACTTCACTCATTTAAGTGCTCCCCTCCATTCTTTTGTTGCCTCTCTGCATCAAATGCCATTGAAATAGAGCGGAGAGGAGAAACAGAGAGAGAGAGGGGGAGAGAGTGAGAGAAAAGAAGGGAGAGAGCAAAAGGTGAGCACTAGTGTGAAGGTGCAGAGCAGCGTGATGCGATCCGAGATAGCAGCTGAGTGAGTGAGCGCTGTGGGGGGGAGGGGGCATGGGGGGCAGGAGGGAGGAGGTAGGGGGGAGATGAGTTGGAGAGTTCACTAAAACGCTCTCACTCCCTAATCGCTCAATGAGTCCATGAAATATGCTCTGCTCCTCCCTCCCTCACCCCCTCCTCCCCATTCATACTCTCTGGGGGGGTGAGGATGAGCGGAGGGAGGGAGGGAGGGTGGGAGAGAAGTTGTGGTGTTTGGTGTTTTGAAGCCTTTTGAGTTGCCCCACACCTGTAGGGTGTAGGAGGGTAGGACTTCCATTGACAGTTTGTAACCTTATCTCCCGCTTTGTGAGTCCCTCTTTTCTTCTGCAGTGGATATGAACAAATTGTTCATTGTTCAGGCAGCAGGGGCTGAGGGGTTAGAGAAGAAAGGAAGCAGGGTAGTGAGCCTCTGTTCTGGCCTGGCAGTAGCCTGCCACAGAGATCAGGAGGGATTCCATCTGGAAGATTCTTTCCTTCTCACGGACACACTGTTAATGAAGTGTGCACCTTTTGTTAGATGGGCAGATGCGTTTACACACACACACACGCACAAGAATGCACGCACACGCATACACACATATGCACACACACGCACACACTGGGCTTGTTTCAACCATTCTGACCGCAAGCTCTCATCAACTGATGTCTCAAGTGTTAGGCTAATGTGTGTGTGTGTGTGTGTGTGTGTGTGTGTGTGTGTGTGTGTGTGTGTGTGTGTGTGTGTGTGTGTGTTTCGGGGAGGCAGCGCGCGCGCGCGCGTGCGTGCGTGACCATGTGATTTGTCAATTCATTTGTAATATTTTTTTGGAATGTACATAATATTTCCTATCGTTTGATAGTGGGTATTTATTCTATCATGTCTGTGTTTACAGTGTTGTATCTGAATGTTACTGTCTCTGTTTGTAATATGGTGTGAATTGTATTGTATTGTAGAATTGGTTTGTGTGTATACTATTGTCCTGGTCTGCCAATGGGTCAGATCATGTGCATTTGGTGTTGTCTCTTTGCTCTCGACAAGTCCTTTTGGATGTAGCGCTATCTGTCTGTGAGTGTGATATCTGTGCCCATATCAGTTGTCAGCGCTCTCCTCTCTTCCCCTCCCCACCCCTCTCTCCTCCCCCCTCCTTTCCTCTCCTCTCTTCTCTGTCATGCAGATGGGGGTAAATTAGCTGGTGAGAATATCAGAACAGACAGATAGCCATGTCACTGACGCGTCCCAATAGAAAATACTTCTGCTTCCAATTATAGCCACGGAGTGATGATAAACTGTTGTGAGTGGCGGGACAATAGTACACAGTCAGGGCTGGCTGCTGGGCTGGGCTCCGACCCTGGTGGGGGGAGAGGAGAGGGGTGGGTTGGAGAGGGGAGGGGTGGGGTGGGGTGGGGTGGGGAGGGGATTGGAGGGGAGGGGAGTCAAGCAGGAAAAAATGTGCTGTCCAGGGAAGAGTCCCACCACTGAATGAGAGAGAGAGAGAGAGAGAGGTTCTGTGGGGTGAGTCACAGGGAAGATTGAGTGTATTTGATATTTTTAGGATCCTCTTCTCAGAGGATGTTGGATCATTGTCTGGGGCAGACATAGTGGAGTGGACACTATTGGGAAACTATACAGTTTCTAGCGGAAACATTTACTGCTACCGTTGCTTCTCCAACTACAACAGTTCCCCCACTACTGCAGCGTTCACTCCAATGTGACCCAAACATGCAGCTAGCCAGTGATCCAGTTTGTTTTCTATAGACATGCTCGGAGGGCACAGTCAGAGCGCCTCCAAACCAAGCCCCAGCCATGCCAGCGTGTGTGTGTGTGGTTTGGTTTGGTTTTTAATAAAACAAGGAAAATTCAGACAAGTTGAGACATTTTTAGTCTTAGGGGTTAGGTTTAGGGTTAGGGTTAGATTTAGAGTTAGAGGTTAGTTTTAGGGTTAGGGTTTCTGGGCTTAAGGTTAGGGTTAATTTAGGGTTAGGGTTAGGTTTAGGGTTAGGGGTTAGAGAATATATGATTTTGAATGGGAATCATGTTTTGCGTCCCCACAAGGATAGTAAAACAAACATGTCTGTGTGTGTTTGTGTATATCATCACAGCAGCCAAATAACAGGGCTGGCCCCGCCAGGGCCCCTGCTGTCAGCCCTGTGATCGATGGCCTCCGCTTCTGACTGCTGCCCCAGATTGGTCAGTGGTGAAGAGAGGAGCAAATATAGACCCTATAAAAAAAGACAGAGGGGTCATCCCATCCAACCCCATCGCAGCACTGACAGATGGATAGAGCAAGAGAACGAGGGAGTGAGAGAGAGGTAATGATGGAGAGAGAGAGATAGAAGACAGTAGTGTAGTGTAAAGCCCAGGCCCGTTGATTGCCAGTCTCTTCTTTGATTCAGAAAGCAGACATGTCGTATTGTTTTATTTGACTTTGTAATGCGTCCAAAAAATAATTGGTGTTAAGACAACACTGCATTTTAGTGATTGCAGCACCGCAGCTGTGGCCACAGGATTGTAGCCAATCCGTCCTCCTCTCTCTCGCTCTCCTTTCTCCTTTCTCTCTCCCTCTTTCGCTCTATCCATCTATCTTCCTACCCGTGTCTTTCTATTCCCCCCATTTGTTTCTCTTCTTTTCTCCCTCTCCCTCCCTCTCTCTGTCTACCCTGGGGGCTTGAGTCTGACAACCCTGGGAAATCTCTGATTAACACTGAGGCCTTGCTGCCAGGGGCCCTCTCTCTCTCTCTTTCTCCCCCCTTTCTCTCTCCCTCTCCCCATCTTTCTCTTTCCCTCACTCCTTTTTTCGTCTCTCTCTCGCTCTCTCTCCCCCCTCTCTCCCTCCCACCCTCTCCCTCTCCCTCCCCCCTCTCTCTCTCCCCCTCTCTATCTCACTCTCTCTCTCCATGTGTTCCTGGTATGAGGTTTGTTTAGCCTGGCCTGTCCAGGGCTCACACACACAGACAGGTAGACAGACTCTCCCTTGTACCCCACAGTGGTGATGATACATGTTAGCCCTCCCTCCCCTCCTCTCCCTAGCCCTCCCTGTGTCGTCTCTGGCAGGAGAGGCTGGTTCGTCCACAGACAGGCCTGTGTTTAGTCCACAGGAGGGGATAGGAAGCCCACCGCTGGGCCTGATAAGGGATGAAGGGATGAGAGAGGCCACTCAGATACATACACACATGCACACAGTAACGCACCCGAATACACACACCCACACACGCGCACACACACACAAACACACACACACCTGAGCCGACCCAGCAAGCAAGTCCTCTGCCCTGAACGCTGTCATACACACACCTGTAATCTGACACTTATACACAGTGGGCCCACAGATCTCTTCCAATCCCTGCTATCTGTTTCTGTGAAACAGTCTAGATTGTCGGCCAATCAGCTGTCCTGAGGGACAGAGCTATGAGTTAGCACTGTAGTTTATTTGGTAGAAGACACACACACACAGAGAGGAGAGGGGCTTATAGGCCTGTCTAACACAAGAGCTTATTGTTGCCCCTCTCTCTCTATGTCTCCATATAAGTCAAGCTGAGCTGACTGAGTGTACTTGACCCCTCACCCTCCTCTCTCTCTCTCTCTCTCCCTCTCTCTCTCTCTCTCTCTCTCTCTCCACTCCTCTTTTCTTCTCCTCTCCTCTTCTGCGTGTGGTCCAGCCACCTGTCTCATATAGCCTATAGTAATGGATGCCAGTCCTACTCTGTGTGTGTGTGTGTGTGTGTGTGTGTGTGTGTGTGTGTGTGTGTGTGTGTGTGTGTGTGTGTGTGTGTGTGTGTGTGTGCCTGCATGCATGTGTCTGACTGGAGGGTATCCTATCCAGGAGCTGCTGTCTGTCTGTCTTTACGGCTTTCCTCTCCCTGACCTGGCTGTCTGGTCCTATACTCCACCTGGCAGAGCTACAGGCTGCTACAGACCTGCTCCAATGGCAAAGGGATTGTTGACGTTTCGACTCCAAGGCCTTTATCAACACAACTCTCCCCTCTTTGGCTGAGGTGCACAGCTGAAACTACCAACACATGTTGTTCAGTGACATGGTTGTCCAGTGGTCCTCCAAAGAAGGTTATGTTAGGGATACTAGGTCCTGGCACAGGGAGAGGAGTGTGGTCTGGTTCAGTCTCTTAGCCTGGTCCCAGTTCTGTTTGTGCTGTGGCGTGACATTGACCGTAGGACTTGGCAAGGCAGCTGAAACAGATCTGGGACCAGGCTAAGAGACTGCTCTCTCCTGATTAAGTTGCTTAGTGGTTCAGTACCCTACAAGCTGTTACACTGGCCAGACTGAGTTAGAACAAGCACAACAATAATTGTTTTTAATAAATGAGGTTATGTTTGTTGTATAACCCCAGTCTTCTAGCCACTTGTTCTCATTTTGACTATATTTGACTCAGATGTTTGTGTTTTGTGTGTGTGTGTCTAAACATGGACAGTAACTATGGTGTCTATATGTGGGTCTGTGCCACACATGTGTACTGTACTTGTGTCAGGAGTCCGAACAGAGCTCATTAACAGACAGGATATCAGTCAGGTCTCACCATTGTAATGAGGGAGATGTTGTCACCCAACAGGGGAAATGGAAATGACTGTGTGAGGTTGACTCTGCACGAACAAGGAATCTGGGTCTGAGTGTGTGAAACTATTACACAAACGCACACATACGCCACTCACACACACACACACGCACACACAAAAGCACACACACACTATCCCAACCACACAGGACCCCACCTGTAGTTGCAGTCCCCCTCCCTAAGCTGTCCCAGATAAAGAGCAGCATTGATAGGTTCTCATCTCAGTCTCCTGGTTAGACAAAGGGAAACATGGGAGACATTACCAGGGAGACTGACTGAGGAGCGGACATAGTGGGAATTCTGTCCTATTCCCAAACAACCCGTGTCCTTGTCACCTTCCATTCCAGCTGGCCACTTTACATGCAAAACCGTCACAAGGGAAACTAACACACACGGGCAGGGCTGGGCGGAGCTGGGTGCGATGGAGGGAGGGATGGAATGCAGATGAGATAGGTGAAGTGGGGGGCTGTTGTTGAGAATATTGGTCTGCTGGTTTAAAACAAAGAGCCCCTGGTCCAGTTTGGAACCCTAGGCACTCTTCCTGTGCTGTGTTGGTACCACTGTATGAGACTAGGGGGCTTGTTGTGCACTCCGCATCCAGCCTCCAGTAGTGTACTTAAAGGGTGAAGGTAGTTCAATTCAGGCGGCCGCTCAGATGGGCCCTGCTCTGGACTTCAAACACCCACATTAGAACCAATACTTGCACACAGGATATTGCACTGTATGGATGGTGAGAGAGACAGAGAGAGAGAGGATGCTTTGTATCAGGCACATTAGAGCCTAAACCGAGACTAATGAAGCCGTTTCCTGTACAAACGGAGCGACTCAGGGGAGGAAACTGCCTCTGCTTTTAATAAGGCTCCCCTCCAGTCCCAGTTAAGACGCTGGGATTTGGTATTGGGTCGTTCTTTCACACTGGTTACCAGCGGAACCCCTCGGAAAAGTTAATTACGCATGATTAATGGAGCGTTTTCCCTCCAATGATATCTGTGACAGCACAAAGCTGTCGCAAGGCTTGTCAGAGAGAATTCGAGCTGAATAAGTATTTATGTGATCGTATGTGATGGGCCTCCTCTCACCAGCACCGGCCCTCATCAATCAAGACCTAGCTGCTCGCAGTACTGGGAAATTGGTCTATCAGCGCGGCTGGGCTCCCAATACCCCCCCTCCACCCTCCCCCTCCATCCACCTCCCTCCCTCCCCATTCAATCAGGCCCGGGGCTACAATGCTTCTTTAGCTCTTACTTCTGACCAACACAGGGGTCACAAGGGCGGAGGGGGGGGGGGGTGGACTGGGGAGCCAGAGCTGAACCCATCCATTACGGCTCTTGTTTCTCTCAGTGGCAGCCGGACGACGGGATTCTATTAGGAGCCCCCGTCTATTCAGCACCGAGATTACACTAGGGCCCTCCATGGCTTCATCCCCCCTCCCCCAAGCCAGCCTTGGTCCCCCCACCCTCGCCCATTCCTACCCACCCTGGGGGCCTCTGCCGCCTCAACTCCCTCTCCTCCTCCCCCCTTAGTGTTTTACACCTCACAGTCAGGTTTTTTTTCTCTGGCCAAGATGACAATAAACAGCAGAGAGAGAGAGAGAGAGAGAGAGAGAGAGAGAGAGAGAGAGAGAGAGAGAGAGAGAGAGAGAGAGAGAGAGAGAGAGAGAGAGAGAGAGAGAGAGAGAGAGAGAGAGAGAGAGAGAGAGAGAGAGAGAGAGAGAGAGGGAGAGAGAGAGAGAGAGAGACCTGGCTGGAGGGGAAGAATAAGAGGGGAAGAATAAGAGGAGACAGTCTGACCTGTGGCTTAGTGCTGTTGGCTGGGTGTGGATGGATGTAAACTCTCTGCACTGTTGGCCCGGGTAATGGGATGGCTTTGAAGTACCACCATGTATACACACAGTCCTTCCCATCCCATCAGTATACCCTTAACCTCCCACACACACACACACATACACACTCTCTCGCTTTCGTAAACAGATGTGAAGAGCTTGAGCACCTGGCTAGAAACATTGGGGCCATCTCGGTCTAGAATGTACACAGTCGTAGTTACATCATCAATACGAGCCGGCCTAGATTGCATCATAAATACGGGCCGATGGAAGATCAAACCGCCACTCCTCCTGTGTTTAAGAAGCTCGTTTGTCTCCCTGGGTTGAAGAGACTCTTCATTTACTTAATATGTGTTAGCACTTGAGCACCGAAAGAGAGAATACTGTTAGGGTCACGACCCCCGGTGAATGGATGGGGGTCTTCCTGTCAACGTGAGAGAGAGAGACAGTGCGCCTGTCAAACAAACAGAAATTGAATACGTCGCCTTTTATCAGAATATCCACAGTGTGTAAATACTCCCTCGCTCTAGATTATGACTAACCTCACTTCTTATAAACACCAGGAGTGAACACATTTGTCAGGGATAGAGAGCTGAGGGTGTGCGGAAGGTGGAATTTTCTACTCTTCTCAGGGCCAAAGGAGGCTCTACTTGTTCTGTCTGGAGGACAGGGGCGGGGAGGAGAGGAAGGGAAGGGAGGAGAGGAGGGGAGGAGAGCGAGAGTGTGTGTATGCATGCATGTGGAGAGGAGGAGAGAAGAGAAGAGGAGAGGAGGAGGGGAGAGTCTGGGTAGGGTGCTGTAGTACTTTAAGACTCTCTCACTCTCTCTGGCTGGTTTGGGGCCTGCTGGCAGCGGCTGGACGGGTTCACAGGATCGGAATGCTTCTACAGGGGCAGCGTAATCAGGACCAACTTCCTCTAATTGAGAAACGATGTTGCCTCGCTCCCCGGGTCTTTTGTTTCAGTCGGGCCACGCTGACAGCACAGAGGAAGCTGCTGTCTGACAGCTACGGGACATGTTGAGTGTGTGTAAAAAAAAAGTGTGTCCCTTTGGGTCTGTGTGTGTGTGTGTGTGTGTGTGTGTGTGTGTGTGTGTGTGTGTGTGTGTGTGTGTGTGTGTGTGTGTGTGTGTGTGTCTAAACATGGACAGTAACTCTGGAGTCTATATGTGGGTCTGAACCACACATGTGTACTGTATGATTGTTTTGAGCCAACTCTCCACATGCAAACAGAGAGATTTAAAGGGGAAGTTAAACACTAAATAACTCATACCCTCCCGATGCTAGTCTCTCTCAGTGCAGTCTGACACACCACTAACTTCTGTCTTTAACTGTTAAACTAACCCTTCGGGCCATAACGGCACTGTATCCAGACAACCCACCTGTTTGTTACACATCTGTTCCTGCGTAAGCAAACACCTCCATTGTGGCTTTCATTATGAGTATCTCAGAGAAAGAGTACTGACCTAGGATCAGGTCCCCTTTGTCCATATAATCTTTTTCATTATGATCTAAAAATCTAAACTGATCCTAGATCAGCACTCATACTCTGAGAAGCTTTGTGATTGAACCGGCCCTGATTCCTCCCAGGTTTATGTCCTGGCTTAAAGGGGTTTTCTTGCTTTTCTCCAGCAGCTTATAGAGCCTGGGCCTGGGACTTTGTTAAATGTTGTGTGGCAATGGAATTTTCAGAGGTGCCATCCAGATAAAGAAGTGAATTGCGACCGAGTGGGAGAGAGGTAGGGTATGATGATGATATGGGTTGGTGTAATGCTCCTTCAGTTTTGGCGGGAGGGGAGGGAGGGAGGGAGGGAGGGATGGAGAGGAGGGATGGAGGGATGGAGGGATGGTTCAGCAGTCCTCCATCACTGCAGGCCCTAGATCCACCATCGATCCCCAGCGCGCCCCGCCAGCAGACACCACCTGTGATTGATCCCCAAATCAGTCCCTCACAAACCAGCACTGTAAAAACCATAACAACCCATCATAAAGCTGATTTATCTCTCCCCGGCCCCAGCCGCTGGTTCCAATATTAACCCAAAAGTGTATGACACCAGAATGATTGGTCTGGAATTGAATAAACCTTGAGTATTGATGCACCATGTCTGATGACTCAATCAAGTTGGACTGCTGCAATGTGCCATGGTATGATTGCATTGTCTCAAGGTTGAGGGTAGACCTGCATGCCCACACATCACACAAACACACACATACACACCTTTTGACTGTTGGGGAGGAGATGGGAGTATAGTGCATAGTTTATCAAATAATTATCCGATTCCCAGGATGTTTGTGTGGCCTGCAGCAAAATCAGATGTTTTAGAGAATGCCCTACTCTCTCTCTCATGCGCGCACGTGTGCGTGTGTGAATTCCAACAGGAAGCTGTGTCTCAGCCACATATAATGAGAGTGTTGGTCTGAATGGCAGAAGCACGGTAGAGCAGCACCATGTGCCCTGTACTCAGCTGGGTTAAATATAATCCTGGCCTAACTTATGGGGCTCTTTGATGCTACTGGAAGCCAGTGAAGCCTTAAATAGAAGTTGTTCCATGTCCCATGGAAGAGGGTTAGTGAGTTTGTTGACTTTTTCTGACTTTTTGAGTTTTTTTGCATTAAGTTGGTGTTGTGTGCAGATGCAATTTCCTCTGGACTGTAATGAGGATGTATTAAGTACATTACTTTGTCTTAAGATACAGGCAAGTGCTCACCCACAAAAATGCATGCACTGACTTTTGTTTTGGGTTTTATTATGGAGGCAGAATGTGTTGGTTTCTTAGATTCTTGGAAAGTCCTAGAGGATTAAATGTGTGGTTTTGGTATTTTCTGTCATTAAAAGTTGTGCACAGACCTTAAACGAAAAAATGAAACGCTTAAAGAAATGAGTCAATTCATGGAAAGCCGTGTTTGGAAAGGCACAACCCGCGCTTGCGTCTGCGCTTTGGTGACGTGTGTGCGTGGTGTCATGGTTATGTCTGAACACCTGCATCTCCATCAGGGTAAAACTGGTCATTAACAAGTTTACCTTTCTGAAATGACATCACTCTCACCTAGACTCTGATGAGGGGGAGTTTTTAGGGTGGGATGGATGGAGTGGAATGGGGTGTCTTGGAGAGAAGGGTGTTTGACTCTGCTTCATGAGACATTATATGTTACGGCTATTTCACATATCCTGGAAACATTAAATATTAGCCTTTCAATTGGTCACGATGTATGAAAAGCACGCAGTCGCTGTCTCAAGTGATCTCCCACTTCAAACGTGTCCGGACAGCTCAATAAATGTAATTAATGTGTGACACCCGCTCCTCTGATCTGAAGTGGTGTGTTCTATTCCATCTTTCCTTACATAAAGGGGCTCTTTTAAAGATGATATCTACGAGCGTTTAAAAAACAATTTGTTCACCCTGCAGCGACCAACAACATGCTCTAATTACCGGGGGAGGGGCGGGATCGGCTGGCTTGCTGGCCAGGCTTGTTTGACTTTCCAGCTCTCCGACGCAGAATTTATGTTTTCAAAACGTTACCTTTGACTCCGGTGCGATTTTATCGCACCCCGTGCTCCACATACACATACAGTGTTGCCTGTGTGTTGAGGCGCTGCGGAGGAAGTGTCTGTGTGATTACCGCAGCCTGTTGGACCTCTCTCTGCCTCAGTAACACCCCCCAGCGACCGTGCATTCCTCCAGCTGCTCTTTGGAGCATGGGCACACGCCAAGTAGCTCCAAAAATCAGCTGCGTGTATGTTTTCAAGTTTCATGTTTTCACTCTATGATTTTTTCATTTACCTCCTCCTCCCACCCATTCTACAGTGTGAATAGTAGCCTACATTGTACCTCAGGCCAGTGGTCATGTTTGGCCAATGCCTTGTTTTAATGTTCCAGTCACGTCTAGTCATTCCTGCTGTCAATGTAATTTACTTCATTTTAGCTACAGGAGACAATATATCTCATTCACACGCAGAGTCCCTTGAAGTTTCTGATCTCACTGGAATAGGAATAGAAATGAATTAAACCGTCAATGTGCGGCAAAGATACTTTTACGCACACTTTGAAAACACTTTTATGCATACTTTATTCACTAACATAGATCAGAGTTCATGCATCACATAGCTTATATCTGACAATATTCTCAATATATAAAAATAAAGCTTAGCTGTGAGGTTGGACATTCCTTATAGCTCCCTGTTGCTGCTAAAGCCTATAGCATCGGCCCTATGGGTTAATTAATATATATATAAAAGCAACAGGGATCAAAAAGCTGTTCCTAATTCTCCGTTTATTGCATTGCGTATTTATACTTCGTTTTTTCTAACATCTCCCAGCTATATTTTTCCTGTCATCATTTTTCTGCTTCTCTCCCACTGCGGCTCAGAAAGCGCCTGCATCTTGTCGGGATGGATCCTGGCCTGCGCCCCGCTGCAGAACAGAGCTGTCACGGGAGTGGGATGGGGGGGGGGCGCTAAAACAGAACAGACAGTGTCAAAATGATGGGGTACTAATTCGGAAAACATTAAGGGCCCAGTCATCAAAGGCCGAAGAATGTATAGGAAATCATCCCTCTCCCGGAATGCCTGGCTGACCCTGGCAAATGAAAATAATCCAAAGTAATTAGAAGTGAGCTGGTCTGGTCCTGAGAGCCCCGGGCGGCAGGGTAAACATAGCGGGCGCGCTGCGTCACTCGGAGGAGCCGGGCTGAGCCAGGGGGCCGCTGACCTTGTCCACATAAAGCTGTGATTTATGAAGTGCAGGGCACAGCAGCGGTGCTTCTGTCTTCTCCCGGAGAACCAAATTACCCAGGTGGAGATTAACACGCGCTCACAACAGGTCTACTTCCAGACCAAGGAAATGTTTTATTTACATTTTTCCCCTTTCATTTCCTCTGCTCTCCTTTAATGGTAATTTGTCCGTGAGGAGACTCCCCTAAAACAGGAACTTTTTGGAGGGGTGAGGGGTGGGGGTGTTCGGTGGGAGAGATAGTAGCCACATGCAAAAATCTCAAAGGTATAAATGGTATGGTTTATGCAGTGTGCATTTTACTCACCTGGATATGTTTACCGATAGTCTATTATATTTGTTATGTTTTTTTCTCTCGATTAGGCTACGTTATAGACATTAGAACACATTATGTTTATGTACTAAAATATTGAGCATAATCATGACAAAATAAAGTTGTTGGCTAATTCGCAGTGAAGTCACTATAACTGTTCTAATTCTGATAAATCCTAAAATTACACAGGATGACACGGGTGTTGTAACAAAAGTTATATCACCCCTAAATTAGTTTGAGTTTTTAAATGAGTTTTTACCACTTGATTGAATTTCCCCACACTAAATTGTCTAGGGGGCCCGTCTGTAGAGACTCATGATGGAGGCTTAATGCAGCTTTTCGCCGTTGTCATTGGGAGGTCTCTCCATATGAATGGTGGAACTATTTCATGTGGATTTGGCTGCAATATTTTATTTTTCCTCTCTTTTTTCCCTATTCTGGAGGATGTGCTGGAATACACCTTATACACAGTGTTTCCGTTAGAGCGACTCTGCAGCCTGGCTCATTGCGGTGGTCGGCATCAGGGAGTAGCTCACTCACCGAGTCAGTTTACACCTACCTGACCCAGGAATCCCCACCGCGGGGCTCGTCGTGCCGTAATGCTCTGACTCATGCACAAGCTGAGTGTAGATAAATAAGTCAAACAAACGAAGACCTTTTAAACCAGATACACACTAATGCATTTTTAAGTCTTGCCATAGATTATCAAGGCGATTTAAGTCAAAACTATAACTAGGCCATTCAGGATCATTCAATGTCGTTATGGTAAGCAACTCCAGTGTATATTTGGCCTTGTGTTTTAGGTTATTGTCCTGCTGAAAGGTGAATTTGCCTCCCAGTGTCTGTTGGAAAGCAGACTGAACCAGGTTTTCTTCTAGGATTTTGCCTGTTCTTAGCGCTATTCTGTTTATTTTTATCCTAAACTCCCTAGTCATTGCCGATGACAAGCATACCCATAACATGATGCAGCCACCACCATGCTTGAAAATATGAAGGGTGGTACTGAGAGATGTGTTGTGTTGGATTTTCCCTAAACAGAACGCTTTGTATTCAGGACATAAAGGACATTTTTTGCAGTTTTACTTTAGTACCTTATTGCAAACAGGATGCATGTTTTGGAATATTTGCATTCTGTACAGGCTTCCTTCTTTTCAATCTGTCATTTAAGTTAGTATTGTGGTGTAACTACAATGTTGTTGCTCCATCCACAGTTTTCTCCTATCACAGCCATGAAACTCTGTAACTGTTTTAGAGTCACCAATGGCCTCATGGTGAAATCCCTGAGCGGTTTCCTTCATCTCCGGCAATTGAGTTAGGAAGGATGCCTGTATCTATGTAGTGACTGGGTGTATTGATACACCATCCAAAGTATCATTAATAACTTCACCACGCTCAAAGGGATATTCAATGTCTCCCCAGCCCCATCTACCAATAGATGCCCTTTTTTGCAAGGCATTGGAAAACCTCCCTGGTCTTTGTAGTTGAATCTGTGTTTGAAATTCACTGCTCGACTGAGGGACCTTACATATAATTGTATGTGTGGGGTACAGAGAGGAGTCATTCAAAAATCATCTAAAACACTATTATTGCACACAGAGTGAGCATGCAACTTATTATGCGACTTAGTAAGCACAGTTTTACTCCTGAACGTATTTAGGCTTGCCATAACAAAGGGTGTTGAATACTTATTGACACATTTCAGCTTTTCATTTTTAATTAATTTGTAAACATTTCTAAAAACATAATTCCACTTTGACATTATGGAATATTGTATGTTGGTCAGTGACACAAAATATAAATGTAATCAATTTTAAATTCAGGCCGTAACACAACAAAATGTGGAAAAAGTCAAGGGGTGTGAATACTTTCTAAAGGCACTGTAAATAGCGTATTGATATCCCGTGAAACTCAAGCCTAAATATTTTTTTAAACCAAAGTAGCCTCAAGTTTCCCCCTGATTTCCATAAGCCTATATTGCAATATAAATTGGGAAATGCTGTGAAAATGTGGTAATGGATGTTTTTCTTCTTCACAGTTGTCCAATACTTAAACTGAGAACATTTCCCCGAGTAATTGAGTTGCTAAAACAAATAACTAATACAAACAAATAAGCATGAAATCCCTTGAGAAATTTCACAGCACTTTTAAGTCGATGTACAAAAACATTATCCGGATGCTGCAGATGTAAAGTGGCACCCAAATCAGAATGAAACGGTAAGTGGCGTAAAATAGGAGAAATAAAAAAAAGCCTCGAGCAGGCTTTTTGGTTTGTAATCTGTTAATAAACAGCTATTACACACTTTATGTGCTATAATCATAATAACAAAGGCTTGGGGTTTCTGATAAAGCCGAACTATTTAATATACTTACCGTAATAGAATGGACTAGCCTATATGGCGAGTTTCTCAAATAAACATGAATTAAGCTATGTTTTATATCATTATACATGGGGGCTTTAACAAATGAACAAGTATTTTAAAATTCACTTCCACGGCTTCTCTTATTGTGGATCCAAGAGCTGTATTGTAGGTCGTTCAGGTGATTATATATTCAGGCCCATGCAACTGAATCTTTCATGTCCCATCTAGCAATTTAACGCCTTAATGTAGACGATGTTGTGTGCTGCAATTCTGCGGACGAGAAAGCAATGACCCCCATCTCAATAACTCAGCGTCTCCGCGCTTGACTGATGCGCTTTTCTCAGGAGATATAGGCACACAGGCTGGGAACTTTGTTCAGTATGGAAGGCTTACAACTCGAATTTAGGCTATCCATGAAGCTAAACCCTATTAAATTCTCCACTAAAGAAAACCCCTATCAAAATTGCTCTGCTTGGCATTAAAGAATGTATTGAAAGGCAACTAATACCTTGTAAAAGTTTGTTCAGTTGAGAACGCCATCTCCTGACTCCGGAGAGAAGTACAGGCTTGGATACCGTTGGCGGCCTCTGGTCCAATCTATATTTAACCCAATTTACCCTGGTCAGTCGGACCTGCTAGTGATACCACACAACCCTTGTTTATCCACAAACGTTTCCTCCCTTTCAGAAAGAGCTCTGGTCGCTATCAGAATCCTCGATCAGACCCGGAGAGGCCCAGGCAATCACTTTCCCAGATTACTTGTATTTAATACACAATGCATCATAAAACAAATCCCTCATCCTGACAGGAAGAAAATAGAACAGCTCATAGCTTGAGCTTTCCCAATTTATGGCTAAATTAAAAAGGCTTCAAACAATGGACAAGTCGAGGAAAGGCAGGAAATCAATGAGCTGCGGACCGGGGGCTCTTTCGGGTTCTCAAGCAGAGCGGACTATGGGAATCTCTGGCGAGGTCCACCATATTTACACATGATTTTTCCTGTCCTTCCTGCACATTTGCTCTGCAATTTCATCAAACAATGGGAATCATCTGGGATAGAAGGTCAATGTCACAGATAGCGGCCACTGAGACATATTAATCATAATCTATTCACATCCACCGACCCCCTCCCAGAACATTATAAACTCCTGTTCATGCTCGCCATGCATAACCAAGTAGGCTATATCCTACTTTGTATGATTCTAAGAGGTCGATTTTATTTATCGATTTGATTATCCAAAATAGTTTAGTTGGACATAAAAGTTAAGAAAAGATAGTGAAAATGGGCAATACAATTAGGCCATCATTAGCATAAAAAAAGTTTTAACATACAAACAAACAACAACAAAATCAGAAAAAAGTCACATTTTGTAAATGTTGGCCTGCTGTATATGCAAGCTGTTACCATGAATTACAGATTAAGTTTAGAATAATAATATTTTAAAAGCTATAAATTGCATCGGCATGTTTAGAAATGTGTGTAACAACATCATGCAGGATGATGGCATGATAGTCACCTGCGTCCTATGCCCCTCAGAGCCGGGGAGGGCGAGAGAGATCAATGGGGCGCATGCCTTGTCTGTCTCGTAAAGCAGGTGCTCCAAGCAAGGAAAGCGTCATTTAGGCCTAACAATAAAAGTTATTGTTTTCACTTGGACTATTAGTGAGGCTTTATTTTATTAAAACAATACTTTTTACATTCCATTAAGTATTCTATGAATAACACAATTATTTTTTAAATGTACAATATTCTTAGAAGAGAGTCACTGTCACCATTCAGGAGCCTAAGCTAATAGCATTTTGTGCTTTAACTGGGCTAGGAGTGAGCCGCGAACCCACCCCTCATTGCTCAGGGACAAACGAGTGAAATGCGGAAGATTGCGTAATTATTCGGTGGTTTCATCAAAGGCAAATTGGGCTGGTGTGTGTATGTAGTCAATCCCATAGAAGCCCATCCCGACCTCTCTCTGACCTCGCCTCTCCACCCGTCTCCTGTCACTTTAAAATGTACTGCGGGAGCGTCGCTCAACTTCCGACTGCAGACAGGCAAGATAGCCCGTTTTGCAAGATCCTCTTTAAGAGACAGTCCGTGAAACAGAAACACACACATCACACAGTACGGGACGCGCAAGTAGGTGGGCGATCTTTCCATCTCACTATCACGCGCCAGGGGGAAGAGAGAAAGGAAAAGTTGAATCGTCGCTCGCTGGCTCCGCCGCCCTGACACCTGGGAACAGTGGAGGTTCAGAAAGAGAGGAGCGGACGGGACGGGCTCGCGCTGACGGGCTCAATTTGGACCAAGTTAATGTGCCTAGGGATTATGCTGTTGTCTACATGACAATAAGTGTGTGAGAGAGAGAGGAGCAAACGTTTTGTGGGTCGGAGAAAGAGAAAATACACTGTAAAATCCCATGGTGTTTTCAAGAACACGGGACATTACACACATGGAGCAAAACTAAACGACCGATACGTTTTCCAAATTTTGTGGTTATTTCCAAAACAAGATATTGCAGTTTTAATCAAAAGTTTTTTTTCTCCTTTATTTCTGCACACCTCGTATTTGCAGATATTTTATTGTTGCACCAAGTGTGCAAAGGATTTACCACGGTAAGCAGCGATCTATTTGATTACCTTTTTATTACCAAACGAACATTCTGACGTGTCCTTTCTCAATGATACAATTATGGTTATAATTAATCGTATGAGCTCTCAATATAAATTAATTGTCAAAACTATTGACAAGTATTTTTACAGGGTGAGTCAATACGTTTTCATCAGACACGATTAACGTATCCCACGTAAATATTTTAGGCTACACAAACATCGATTGGTGTCCATAACCGATATTCAATTATGGATCACAGCAATATGTCTTGCTTCTTCATCAGGTAACTCTTATCTCTTACACTTTCCTGCCATTTATTTTTTTCCGAATAAAGTTTACTATGTCAGTAACAGGCTATATCCTATATTAAAAATTTTTTAAATCGTGTTTATAGGCAAACATGTCATAGGAAAATTATTGGTTAGTTTTTATTGATAATTTTTTTATTTGTGTTTAAATTATATGCAATAAGTAAGATGTCATTTTGCGTTGTCTTGCAAAATTTAATTTATAATGCAAAGTGAATTTAGCAAATAAATAAAGATGTTGTCTATTATTGACACGTGTGCTTATCCCATTTTCAAGGTAGGCCAGAAAAAAAACGAGCTTTATGCTATTTTGTCAGATGTTTTTCTTTTGTTATTTTGGCTCTGTATGTTATACATTGTTTAGACTGCAACAAACTCCTGTCCTGGGTGAAATACACAGTGGCCTTTTCACACGATTTCTATCTCTCCTTAATTCGTTTATTTATTTATTTTTCGGAATAATTATCAGGCCTATCATTTATCTATTCATATCATCTATCTAAGTATAATACGTTTTATTGTATGTATAGGCCTGCCTTGGTCATATGGTAATATGGTTAATTTACTGAATATGATAGGGTAGTTAATTAGGCCTACATAGCTGATAATAAAAGATAAGTTAGGGAATTCTTTATGAAACTGGTTGTTTCTTTTGAGTGAATGGTGTGCATTAAAGGTTATTTGCATGTCGCTGCCCGCTGGTCTTAACGTGCTTTGGCCCTTTCACTCCTAAAGATTAGGCGCTATTGTGCAATATCTCTTCATCATCAACCCTCTGAGAGACTTTTCAATCAACTTCAGGTTTATAATAATATTACGTTTTATTTTAAAAGAAAACAAGCTGATATCAGCAATTGTGGAATAGAGTAAATGTTTCTACAAATGTTGATAGGAATATAAATGTGTAATAATAATTTCATTACACTGTTTTTTTGTTTCAACAAAATACCACACTGATATTTTTTTTATTCAGCACAATTCAGTATTTCCTTTTTAGGTCACGTGATAATAAGCATTGTTATGAAACGTGTTGCACACAGTGAAATGGCTCTAAAATGTTCGTTTTTATTACCATATTCATGGGATAATTGCTCATGTTCAGCAATAAAGAAATACATTTTATTTGATGTCTTAAAAACATTGTTGATGTCTTAAAAACAAGTAATTGAAAGAACTTTTAGTTGTGCTCATTCAGCACAGTGATATTCTGTAATGTGTTTCACTGCTGTCCTAGAGAGTGTGTATGTTCGTGTGTATGAGTTTGTGTGTGTGAGAGAGAGCAGGACCCAGTTCAAGGTGTGTGTATGTGTGTGTGTGTGTGTGTGTGTGTGTGTGTGTGTGTGTGTGCGCGTGTGTGTGCCTGCCCTTCGTGTGTAATTCTGCAGCCTCACAACAGTGTGGTCTTGTTTCTTGGTGGGAGGTATGTGGTTAGTCCATGTGGACACAGTAACCTGTGCAGAATCAGATAGGGATCAAAATGTTAACCCCCTCCTCCCCCTCTCTCTCTACCTCTCCAGATCTTGGACGGGTCGGGCCATGTAAAGTTCTGTGTGGATGCCAGCGAGCCTGATATCGGGAGCTGGCTGAAGTGCATCCAGTTTGCCCCCACGGCCCACCAGCACAACCTGACTCCGTGCCAGATAGATGATCAGGTATGTGGAGAGGAGACCGCCTTCCTGCCTACCACAGGGCCTCAGTGAACCCCCATGTCCTGCCTGCCTGGCTGCCTGTTGTTGTGTTAGAAGGTGTTATTGTGATCTAGTTCAGATAGCCCCTGTGCGGCCCACCCTGTGTTCAGTATCAGCCCCCCTCTCCTCACACACACACACACACACACACACACACACACACACACACACACACACACACACACACACACACACACACACACACACACACACACACACACACACACAAACACACAAACACACACACCGCCTCAGAGGGCCTATCTCTATGTTTTGTTTCTGTGTAATTGTGTCTTGGCTTCGGCATGTCGAGGACCACAGGGCCAGATCACACACACCACACACACGGCTGCCGTGCTGATAGTCACAGACACTTCACACACGCTCGCACTGTAAACTTCCAGATTTGTGTGGAATGCCCCATGGCGTTTTCTCTCCTCACCTGGGAGACAGGACATGGGGGCCTACCTCCTACCTGACACATAGGAGCATTTTCACTTCACTCATTCACTGGTTAAATAGTATTTTATGGACTCAGACTACACACACACACACACACACACACACACACACACACACACACACACACACACACACACACACACACACCTATAGTAAGGGAGACCTTATTTGACATTACTTTTGTCCAGAGCCCTGGACAAAAGTAGTGCACTATATAGGGAATAGGGTGCCATTTGAGACATAACCAATGTGATGCTGTGTTTTATGTAGCCTTCTGATTGGCCCTCTCTCTGAGGTGTGACTGACTGTCATCACTGTGGTTCTGCTCGGGTGGCTGTCTAAGCCTGGCCTGGGTCATGGACAAGGCTGTGATGAGATTATTGTTAGGTACCACACACTGTCACAACACTGTCTTCACGTCTTCCGGACACCCCTCATGTTTTTCATAACACACAGTAATGGCTCCCGAAGCCTGTCTAGGCGTAAATTACATGTGTAAGGATGGGTGTCTGGAAGGTCTGTCAGTTATGTCTGTTTCTATCAGAGTATGAATGTGTGTGTGTGTCTGTGTGTACGTCTGTGCATGCATACATGTGGCTATGTGTGTGCCTCTTTATGCGTGCGCTGTGTAGGATCTGGCCCTTTTTCAGGACTATGTGAATGTTCATTGCGGTTCTGATGGATCCCAGTGCTCCTCATCCTAAAGCTGGATGTGAGAAATGTAGTCCCTTACCTCCTTCCAACAGGTTTTACAGCTGCTGAGAAGTAATGACTGTGAAGCCAGCCTGAAACCACATATTATACCCTCTTACACAATCAATCCCACATTGTGGACTAACCTGGCTTCAATCCTCTTATTTCTGACCTAGTCCTGTTTATAATAAAACTTTATGTCCAATCTCAAGAGGGTGAGGAGAGGAGAGGAAGAGGGGAGTGGAGGAAGGGAGGAGAGAGAAGAAAGAGAGATAGAGGAACTATTAGGGGTTCCTACTCGTGTGTGTGTGTGTGTGTGCGTTCCTGTGTGTGTGTGTGTGTGTGTGTGTGTGTGTGTGTGTGTGTTCGGCATAGAGAATAGCAAGGCTTGCATAGTGCTGCAGCAGTATGTTGTGTGTGATCATGTCTTAGCTGTAGGGTTTAAGAGGTGGTCAAAGTTAGCTAATTATGAACATGAATAACATGTTATTTAAAACGACCAATATTACCATTAACAATAACTATTCATTAACGCTCTGCAATGCAGTCGGTGACTATTGGGTCTTATACAATCAATGATCTGAGATCAATGATCTGGGAGTAAAAACAGTTTTTTAGCACAGTAGTGGTGACTAAAACTGCTCTCTGGTCAGATTCACCTGTGTTCATCACTGAGCATTATACTTCAGACATGAAGTATATTTAGTATGGAGATGTCTTAACCATATCCCACACAGACAGTAGCCTACATGGGACAGGCTGAAGGGTAAATGGATTAGCGGTTTAATTCTCATGATCTGACAAGTGACTAAAGACTCTTTCATAAGACTGTGGATGGATATGAGGGCTAATCTCATTAGCCATATTGATTCTCCCACGCCGCACAAAGAGACATGAAGTGGATGAATTGACTGTTTTAATGTGTGAAATGTTCTGTGATCATAGAAATAGACTGGAGAGCTGAGTGTCTCAGTGTGGGAGTGCTGATCTAGGATCACTTTTGTCTTTTGGATCATAATGAATATGATTGTATGGACAGGGAGGAACTGATCCTAGATCAGGGCCCGTATTCACTAAGTGTTTCAGAGTAGGAGTGCTGATCTTGATTCAGTTATCTATTTTGGATCATAATGAATACAATTACACTACATGACCAGAAGTATGTGGACACCTGCTCGTCGAACATCTCATTCCAAAGTCATGGGCATTAATATGGAGTTGGTCCCCCTTTGCTGCTATAACAGCCTCCACTCTTCTGGGAAGGCTTTCCACTAGATGTTGGAACATTGCTGCGATGACTTGCTTCCATTCAGCCACAAGAGCATTAGTGAGGTTGGGCACTGATGTTGGGCGATTAGGCCTGGCTCGCAGTCGGCGTTCCAATTCATCCCAAAGGTGTTCGATGGGGTTGAGGTCTGGGCTCTGTGCAGGCCAATCAAGTTCTTCCACACCAATCTCAACAAATCATTTCTGTACGGACCTCGCTTTGTGCACAGGGGCATTGTCATGTTGAAACAGGAAAGGGCCTTCCCCAAACTGTTGCCACAAAGTTGGAAGCACAGAATCGTCTAGAATGTCATTGTATGCTGTAGCGTTAAGATTTATCTTCACTGGAACTAAGGGGCCTAGCCCAAACCATGAAAAACAGCCCCAGAATATTATTCCTCCTCCACCAAACTTTACATTTAGCACTATGCATTCGGGCAGGTAGCGTTCTCCTGGCATCCGCCATACCGAGATTCGTCCGTCGGACTGCCAGATGGTGAAGCGTGATTCATCACTCCAGAGAACGCATTTCCACTGCTCCAGAGTCCAATGGCGGCGAGCTTTACACCACTCCAGCCGACACTTGGCATTGCGCATGGTGATCTTAGGCTTGTGTGTGGCTGCTCGGCCATGGAAACCGATTTCATGAAGTTTCCGACGAACAGTTCATGTGCTGACGTTGCTTCCAGAGGCAGTTTGGAACTCGGTAGTGAGTGTTGCAACCGAGGACAGACGTTCTTTGAGCCACTTCGCGGCTGAGCTGTTGTTGCTCCTAGACGTTTCCACTTCACAATAACACCACTTACAGTTGACTGGGGTAGCTCTAGCAGGGCAGAAATTTGACGAACTGACTTGTTGGAAAGGTGGAATCCTATGACGGTGCCATGTTGAAAGTCACTGAGCTCTTCAGTAAGGCCATTCTGCTGCCAATGTTTGTCTATGGAGATTGCATGGCAGTGTGCTCGATTTTATACACCTGTCAGCAATGGGTGTGGCTGAAATAGCCGAATCCACTAATTTGAAGGGCTGTCCACATACTTCTGTATATATAGTCTATAAAGAGAGGGAGGACCTGATCCTAGATCAGCACTCTGGCTGGTGGCTGGCATACCTGCTAGATGACCTCTCTGAGAGGAAGGATGTTGGAGGAACAAAGAGGGTGTGTCAGTGTACCGAGGAAAATCGGATTCTTTGTTTGCACTGGTGACTAATGATGTCAAGGTAACCAACTTCTCCAAGATAATAGCCTCTGAAATGTCTGAGGTTATGACCTCTATAAGAAACAGAGGAGAGAGAGAGAGAAGAAGAGCGAGAGAGGGAGAGTGCATGTTTGTGCATGTGTCTGCTCATGTGTTTGTCTGTGTGTGTGTGTGTGTGTGTGTGTGTGTGTGTGTGTGTGTGTGTGTGTGTGTTTGTGTGTATGTGTATTTGTCTACACTACCGGTCAAAAGTTTTAGAACACCTGCTCATTCAAGGGTTTTTCTTAATTTTTACTATTTTCTACATTGTAGAATAATAGTGAAGACATCAAAACTAGGAAATAACACATATGGAATCATGTAGTAACCAAAAAAGTGTTAAACAAATCAAAATATATTTGAGATTTGAGATAGCCACCCCTTGCCTTGATGACAGCTTTGCACACTCTTGTCATTCTCTCAACCAAGCTTCATGAGGTAGTCACCTGGAATGCATTTCAATTAACAGGTGAGCCTTCTTAAAAGTTTATTTGTGGAATTTCTTTCCTTCTTAATGCGTTTGAGCCAATCAGTTGTGTTGTGACAAGGTAGGTAGGGTATACAGAAGATAGCCTTATTTGGTAAAAGACAGAGTCCATATTATGGCAAGAACAGCTCAAATAAGCAAAGAGAAACGACAGTCCATCATTACTTTAAGACATGAAGGTCAGTCAATATGGAAAATCTCAAGAACTTTGAAAGTTTCTTCAAGTGCAGTGGCAAAAACCATCAAGCGTTATGATGAAACTGGCTCTCATGGGGACCGCCACAGTAATGGAAGACCTAGAGTTACCTCTGCTGCAGAGGATAAGTTCATTAGAGTTACCAGCCTCAGAAATTGCATCCCAAATAAATGCTTCACAGAGTTCAAGTAACAGACACATCTCAACATCAACTGTTCAGAGGAGACTGTGTGAATCAGGCCTTCATGGTCGAACTTCTGCAAAGAAACCACTGCTAAAGGACACCAAAAACAAGAAGAGACCTGCTTGGGCCAAGAAACACGAGCAATGGACATTAGACCAGTAGAAATCTGTTCTTTGGTCTGGAGTCCAAATTTGAGATTTTTGGTTCCAACCGCCGTGTCTTTGTGAGACGCGGTGTGGGTGAACGGATGATCTCCGCATGTGTATTTCCCACTGTAAAGCATGGAAGAGGAGGTGTTACGGTGTGGGGGTGCTTTGCTGGTGACACTGTCTGTGATTTATTTAGAATTCAAGGCACACTTAACCCGCATGGCTACCACAGCATTCTGCAGCGATACGCCATCCCATCTGGTTTGGGCTTAGTGGGACTATCATTTGTTTTTCAACTGGACAATGACCCTACACACCTCCAGGCTGTGTAAGGGCTATTTTACCAAGAATGAGAGTGGTGGAGTGCTGCATCAGGTGACCTGGCCTCCACAATCCCCCGACCTCAACCAAATTGAGATGGTTTGGGATTAGTCGGACTGCAGAGTGAAGGAAAAGCAGCCAACAAGTGCTCAGCATATGTGGGAACTCCTTCAAGACTGTTGGAAAAGCATTCCAGGTGAAGCTGGTTGAGAGAATGCCAAGAGTGTGCAAAGCTGTCATCAAGGCAAAGGTGGCTATTTGAAGAATCTCAAATATAAAATATATTTCGATTTGTTTAACACTTTTTGGGTTACTACATGATTCCATATGTGTTATTTCATAGTTTTGATGTCTTCACTATTATTCTACAATGTATAAAATAATAAAAATAAAGAAAAACCCTTGAATGAGTAGGTGTTCTAAAACTTTTGACCAGTAGTGTAGGTACCTATCCTCAGTGCCTCCTTGTGTGTAATGTTAGCCCAATCCCCCATTGATAAGGCCAAGTAATGAAGTCTACTAATGATTGTGTATCCTCTGGCTCTTGGGGCTGTCTCCCCTCAGTGGTTCCCTTCTAGTCCAAAGGTGTGGCTGGCTGGACCTCACAGTGTGAACTCAAACACCACTGTTCTTATCTAGCTCTCTGTTATTTCTAGCCACTGTCCGTTTACAGCCCCAGACTAGGCTTCTCTCACTCTGTGTCAGCCTGCCCTTATAGGGGCAACTCATAAGGCTTTTTGAGAGGAGTTGGAGATCTGTACAGTGCAGAAACGTACAACCAGTGTGTGTGTTTGTGTGTTTGTTTGTGTGTGTGTGCTTGCGTGTGTGTGTGTTTCGGGGTGTGTACGGTATGTTTGTTTGTGTGTGTTTGAGTGTTTGTCTGTGGCGGCCCATAGGGAAGGGGTGTTGCTGAGGGGAATTCCCCCATGTTGGCACTCACTGCAATGCCTGTGTGCCAGATTGTGCATCATCTGCACAAGTGCAGCGATACTAGCTACAGTAACTTAAACTCGTTCCCCGCGGCCGCTGCCACATTCTGCCCCCTGTGTGCCACGGTCCATTAGCGGCTGTAACCTAGTCTGATCCTAGATCAGTTTGTACTGTCTTGCCAACTCCTTGTCACTCATTGTCACGCAAGACAGCACAAACAGATCTGGGATCAGGTTAGCTGTACCACTGATAGCTTTACCACTGATAGTCACCCTCAAAGACCCTATCAGACTCTGAGGGCAGAATCCTTGCAGGCCTACACGGCTGTTTCAACTACTCTTTTATTGTTCCCAACCCTCAATATTATTGTGGCCTGTTGGTGTGAGGGCTAAAGTCCTGGACCGAGAGCTGTCGACCGCTCTAGACCGGCAGGAAGGAGCTGGGAGGGGGGTGAGGGGTGAGGGGGTGAGATGTGGGGTCTATACAGACGAGGGGGGCACCTGAGAGAGCTAGCTGTGTTCTCATGGCTGGCTCGGCTATCGGGACCCTCTCAGTTCCCTGCATTCTCCTCCTGAACAATGGGGTCGAGGCTGGCTCCCCTCTGACCAGGCCGCTTGGCCCTCGCCCTTGCTGCTGCTGCGCCGCACTGATGTCATGGCGAGCTGGGTACGTTATCTCGCAGGGCCAGTGTCCCTGTGATCTACGCCTTTCCCAGAAGACTCCCCTGTCACCCCCTTCCTGTCCAAATGTCACCAAGGTGCTGTAAGGGTAGTTAATAAGTTAAACCTTCAAGGCGTGCCAAAAATAACGGCATCTGTGATTATTTGGGAGAGCGTCTATTGTGTTCATATGGGAAGTCCCAGAGATCTCAGGGTCCCTCAGATGACCCATTCACTATACACCTTCAAGTCTGTGGATTGTGTGTGTAGTGTGTAGTAGTGTGTGTGGATGTGTGTTTGTGTATGGTGTAGCGTATATGCTGTGCATGTAAATGTTTGCCTGTGAGTGTGTACTGTATACATTTAGCTCCACAGGTAGGAATGTAACCTGAGTACTGTACATCTCTCCATATTTCTGTCACTCAATGCACTAGGACTATGAGCATAAAATGGCATTGGTATAGAGTGGACAGGTGGAGTTTTGGCTACTCTATAAACACACACACACACACACACACACAGCATCACAAATATGTCACCATGCACTGCAGCAGTAAGACATCTCTCCACACCTTTTACTGCCTCTTCCTCTGAGGTCCAGCCGTGTTGAGAGCATTCTGGTCCCACTACTAACGTATTGTATGGCCATATCTGCTTCACGCTCAGCCCCCAATATCCTCCCTATTGTCTAAACAGTGTGTGTGTGTGTGTGTGTATTTGTGTGTGTGCGTGAGTGTGTATTTGTGAGTCAAAGTTTGTTTGCTTTCTGCATCGGTGTGTTTTTGTTTCAGTAAAGTGGATGTGAGTGTGTTATATGGTGTTGGTCGACAATGTTTTCAGTGTGTGTGTGTGCGTGTATTCATGTATGTGTGTATATACTGTAATTTCATATGTTTCAATCTGTGTATGGGTTTTGCAGATCTTCTACAGAGTTACTCGAGAGATCCAACCAGGAGAGGAGCTGCTTTTGTTCCTGAAGGCAGAGGAATATTCATGTGACACCATGGCTCCTGATATGCACGGTCAGTTCACACACACACGCAGACACACACAGACACACACATACACACACAACACACACACACACATTCACACACACACACACACACACACATTCACACACATACACACACACACATACACACATAAACAACACACACACAACAGACACACACACACACAAACCCCTAAGATATTACTCCCCTTCCTTCCCCCTGTCCAGAGGAGAGACAGTATCGCTGTGAGGATTGTGACCAGCTCTTTGAGTCTGTCTCTGAGCTGCTGGACCACCAGAAGGTTCCATGTGGGACGCCCCACTCAGCCTTCCTGGGGAACCCAGGAGGGGACAGTAGTGACCTGGAGGGCCCCGAGGGCCTGGAGCCCCACGACCTGCACCTGTCCCACAGCCTCAGCCACCACGACCACGACCACGATGGTCCCCAGGAGTGTAAGGAGTGTGACCAGGTGTTCCCCGACCTCCAGAGGTGAGAAGGCGTCCACCTTCCCCCTTGTTGATAGGACCAGGAAAACTCAGGGCCCCTCAGCTCAGAACCCCTCTATGTCGCTCAACCTGCCTGATGATGGCTGCATATCAACCTCACATCAACTTGAATCTATAGTCTTGATGATAATATTGAAGTGAACGGCGACAGTGACAGTGTCATTTGAACTATTATTGATCCTGGGCAAGGTCTTTGTTTGTACACTTCGTTAATTTTACTCCTATTTTACATCATTGGGTTATTTTTAGTTGAGAGGCTAGTGATGCAGTGTTGTAATAATGTTCTTGTGTCTGTCTATCTGTCTGTCTGTCTGTCTCTCCTGCAGTCTGGAAGCTCACTCTCTGTCTCACTCGGAGGAGAGGGAATACAAGTGTGACCAATGCCCCAAGGCCTTCAACTGGAAATCCAACCTGATTCGTCATCAGATGTCACATGACAGTGGCAAGCACTATGAATGTGAAAACTGCACAAAGGTACATTCATGTACCTGCTCAAAGGTACAGTTGTGTTTGGGTGGGGTCGGTGGGTGTATGTTACTAGAGCAGGGCTCTCCAACCCTGTTCCCGGAGAGCTACATCCAGTACGTTTTCGCTCTAACCGTAATCTACCGCACCTGATTCTAATAATTAGCTGGTTGATAAACTGAATCAGGTTAGGGACAACTGGGGTTGGAGCAAAAACCTACAGGAAGGTAGCTCTCCAGGAACATGGTTGGAGAGCTCTGTATTAGAGTATATTTTGAGTTAAATTGAATGTGTGAGCAAGTGTGTGTGCATGCATCTCCTACATGTACTGCATCCATAGTCGCAGATGGGTGACCCCCCCGTGTGTCCCGTCGTCCCCCCCCCCCCAGCAGGTGTTCACAGACCCAAGTAACCTGCAGAGGCACATCCGCTCGCAGCACGTGGGGGCGCGGGCTCACGCCTGTCCCGATTGCGGGAAGACCTTTGCCACGTCCTCTGGCCTGAAGCAACACAAGCACATCCACAGCAGCGTCAAGCCCTTCATATGTAAGTCACTCAGACCCTTCATATGTAAGTCTGCACGCTTTTTCCACATATTCTACTAGCTTGTTAGAACTCATTTAGAAAAATCGCTAAAACGCCCCTTCTCTTATGTTCTCACCTGGTCATAATACTAGTTTATACTACTAGTTGACATATTAGTTGCTACATTATAGATTATAACGCAGTCCCATACCTACTTTGACCCTCTAATTGTTTTAAAGGGGAATTTCACTTGAAAACCATTTCTTCATCTATTCTTCATTAGTCCACTTTTGATACAGTCTCAGAAAATTGTGCATGTCAACATTCAAGTTTTGAAGTTATGTTGCTTCCAGTCTCCTGAAGCCAAAATCTAGCAAGAGCAAAACATCTCATTAGGATTTATTTTGCATAATAATGAGACTTTTCCAGGAAGTAAACACAGGTCTTGAAAATAATATTTTTAAACCATGTTAATGGTACACTGATAAATAAATGAAAAAGTGGTTTTAGGGTCAAATCTCCCTTTAAATATCAGTTCTTTAAGTCCTTAAAAAAACGTCATACATTAGCACTTTAATATTAATTTATATTATTTGGTATTATTTATTATCTAGCGATTTTGAATATCATTGAATATAATATGTTGTGATAGTTGGATTCATTCTAAACATTTCATGTATGAAATTTTGAATGGTACTGACTTCATTTTGAAAGTGGCATGCTGATTGCGGTAATATGTACATATCTATAATCTACAAGATTGCAAAATGAGAACATAACATTTTTCATTCCACAGGAATTATAGTCACAAGGGAGTGCTATTTCTGTTAATAGCTTAATAAAAGCAGTACGTGTCCCATGCCCTCATCTCAGCAACCTCACACCATGCTGACCTAGTGACCCCTAGCAATGACCTCACATTATGACCTCACGTTTTAACCCTACTGTTGTCCCACACATTGACCTGTTCGACCAGCCGAGACCCCCCTGTTGACCCCAGAGCTCCTATCTTTGACCCCACTCTCTCTCACACTCCCTGTAAATGCCAACCCCTGTGGTCTAACATTAAAACCACACCACAACACATAATGACCAGGCGCCAGTTCTGCTTTTCAGAGAAAACATATTTTTAGAGTTTTCCCTTGTTAGGTCAAGTAGTCAGGAACATTTCCTGGCCCTAATAATGATTTCTCACACTTTCACCTCACACACCAAAGCACAATGACCTTCACCCTTTGACCCCAGCTCCGTGACCCCACACAGTGACCCCACACACAGGGCAGAGGGGCTGTGTCCGCCTGCAGACCCCCATCTCCCCCCTCCCCTGCCTCCCCCTCCAAACGCACCATTCCACACAAATAGCAACCACATGTCCCCTCCACCGTGCTCTGAATGGGAGTCCATTTGCAGTAATCAGCTGAAAATATGCAGGTTTAAAAACAGCTAATGTCTGTGTAAAAAGACAGAACACCCTCTGCCCTGACAGATGTGTTAGAGACCATGTGTGTGTCCGTCCTCTGTGTTTGTTTGTCTGTGTGAACAACATGTCGGTCAGCGTACTGTATTGTATACGCGTGTGTGTGTCCGTGTGTGTGTCCGTGTGTGTGCCCATGTGTGTGTGTCCGTGTTTCCGTGTGTGTGTGTCCATGTGTGTGTGTCCATGTGTATGTGCCTGTGCATATGTTTGTCTGTGTGAGTGTGTGTGTCCGCATACGTGCCTGCTTGTGTCCATGCCTATGTGCATGCATGTGTGTGTACCAAGGTAGAAAGCCTGTGGCTGTCTGTAGAGCACTCCGGCCCTGATCATTCATTCAGACACTGGGGCTGTCTTACTCAAAGCTGCTCTTCACAGGAATGTGTTTATAATATTTAGTTACAGTTTATGGAGACCTGACAAAACACACGTGTGGAGTGGATCAGGTCCCTCACACTCTGTGTGTCATGTGTGTCTGTTGTAAGTCTATAAATGTCATGAGTGTGTGATTTACAGCCACTGGTTTCTACTCGTTCTACAACAGAGAGGAAACGGATAACAACACCCACGTTAGCCAACGAGCCTTAGGCGCATCAAATATTTACGCCTAGACTCAACATCTCTTGATCAATTACGACATTGACTCCTTCAAAGACATAATCATTAATTCTGAGATCTTTGCCCTAGATTCAAAGAACATTAATTATTACAGCAAGGTATGCACGTCATTGTCTTACACAAGTTTCCCAATACATTTCCATACCACCATATGAAAAAACAAATTACCTTTAGACTACATACTGTATATTGTGATGAGTAAATATTTGAATCAATATAAAGTTATACATTTACGTCATTTAGCAGGTGCTCTTATCCAGAGCGACTTACAGTTAGTGAGTGCATACATTTTCATACTGGCCCCCCATGGGAAACGAACCCACAACCCTGGCGTTGCAAGTGCCATGCTCTACCAACTGAGCTACAGGGGACTCATGTGGTTGCTATTTGTGTGGAATAGATTGCAATATTATTCAATATCATACATAGTATGTTTTGATATCAAAATTTCATTCACTTTCCATTTTTACGGATGCCAATGTAGAATAAAGAATATAGAAATAGAGAATATGAAACAGAATGACTATTATTTTTTTAATATATTTTTTTGTTTTAGTCATTTAGCAGACGCTCTTATCCAGAGAGACTTACAGTTAGTGAGTGCATACATTTTTTTTTCTCCATACTGGTCCCCCTGTGGGAATCGAACCCACAACCCTTGCGTTGCAAACACCATGCTCTACCAACTGAGCTACACAAATGAGCTATGACTGTATTATCCAGAAGCTACTGTATAGATATGATCTCTATATGACTGTTTCTTTTTACCTAGCTATCATCTAGCCCAGGGGTCTCCAACCTTTTCTAGCATGAGAGCTACTTATAAAAAAAATGAACATGTCACGAGCTACTCAGAATGCCTTTTTTTGGGTCTGGAAGAAATTGAAGAAATTAAGATTTTTAATTGTGCATCTGGCCCTTTAATTGTGCATCTGGCCCTTTAATTGTGCATCTGGCTCTTTAATTGTGCATCTGGCCCTTTAATTGTGAATCTGGCCCTTTAATTGTGAATCTGGCCCTTTAATTGTGCGTCTAGCGAGTGAGGAATGATGGTTCTGTACTGATGCTGCTCATTTCATGGTAAAGTTTGCAAATAGCAAATAACAAATTATATACTTATTGATTATATACTTCTGCCAGGTAAGCCTACTTTGCAGTTAACATTTAATTGAGAAGGTTTGGGGGAAAGTATTTCTGTCAACCCACAAGATGGTTATCACATCAACTGGACAAACGTGCGAACCACACAGACAGATGGGGCAATATTGCTGGAAATGAATTTATCGACATTGTGTTAGGTTTGGCTTTTTAAGCCAATAGTGGCTAACCAGGGGTGGGATAATGTCAATGTTGCGTTGATTAGATAGTAGCTGGGAGCTTGCCGTGTCTGATAATTGTGAGATTTGTTTATCACAGTTTTCGGTGGAAAACATGAAAAATTGCATGTACTTTCAGAATTGTTTGGAGAACTACTCATAGGTGGGCTGTGAGCTACTGTTAGCTCACGGTCGACCTGTTGGAGACCCCTGATCTAGCCACTAGGTTCTGTTCAACAATGTGGTCTGCCACATTGCAGGGTGGCGTCCTTGGTGTCAGACAGAGAAGGGACTGTGGGACTGTGGGAAGGTTACAGTGAGCTAGCTGACAGGGACAGGGTGAGGGGGACCCGGCCTAGGGGGAGTGGGGGGTGAGGGACGAGGTGGGCAGCTGAGGACGTGAGCCCTGTCCCTGGGAACCGGACCTGCAGGATAGGATTCATTCAACTCTGCTTCCTTCACAGGCTCAAAATAGAGCCATTGTGCCGTGTGTCTGCAAGTGAGTCTGTGTGTGTGTGTGTGTCATATGTTATGTGATATCTTAATATCTGTGAATGTGTCTGCATATTTATATGTGTGTGTGTGCTCATGTGTGTGTTTTTGTCTATTGTGAGTTATGTGAATATCTATGAATGTGTATGCATGTCTGTGTGCACATGCGTGTGTATGAATGTGTATGTGTGTACCTGTGTGTGTTTGTTTACGGTCTCCTTGGGAGTCTGACCCTGGGAGCACAATGCCTGGAGGTGCACTGTGTTTGATGTGCAGGTGATGGGTTCCACTGACTCACTCTTAGCCCCGAGGAACAAAGCCCCATGACAATGCCAGGATCTGGCGTCTCATCTCACCCCCCCCCCACCTCACTGAAATAACATTCTCAGACTAGGACATCTTACACCCAGCCGGTCTCTCATGTACTATAGTCCCCTATCCTGAAATGCATGTGTAGTGTCACGACTAAAGCCTGGAGGTTTTCCTGACTACTGGATCAAAGGGAAAACTCTTGGCTCTTATGGTCAGAGATGTACTCTGTGTATGTGTGGGTGTGTGTGTGTGTGTGTGTGTGTGTGGTGTTGGACATGTCTCTGAGTGCCCCATGTCTGTCTCCCTCTCCCTGCAGGCGAGGTGTGCCACAAGTCCTACACGCAGTTCTCCAACCTGTGCCGCCACAAGCGCATGCACGCCGACTGCCGTACCCAGATCAAGTGTAAGGACTGTGGCCAGATGTTCAGCACCACCTCCTCCCTCAACAAGCACCGGCGCTTCTGTGAGGGCAAGAACCATTTCACGGCAGGGGGGTTGTTCGCCCATGCCCAGGGCATGTCCCTCCCCGGTGTCCCTGGTGCCATGGACAAGGCCGCTATAGGTGGTATGGGGCACAGCAGCGCCAGCCTGGCAGACTACTTTGGGAACCGGCACCACAGCGGCCTGACGTTTCCGACCGCCCCTGGCTTCCCCTTCAGCTTCCCGGGCCTGTTCTCCTCTGGACTGTACCACCGACCCCCCCTCATCCCGGCCACCTCCCCAGTCAGACGGCCCCCAGGTCCCGGTACGGAGCACAGCAAGAGCCCCCTCCTGTCGCCCAGCCCCGGAGCCCAGGATGCCAGAGAGCTGCTCAAGACCCTCCGCAAGGAGGCATCGCCCGGCAATGAGCTGCCACAGGGGACAGAGCAGCGACAGGCCCAGGGCTCCTCCTCCAAGCAGAGGCACGGCGGCGGCAAGATGAGCAGCCAATCGGAGAGCAGCGACCTGGATGACGTGAGCACGCCCAGTGGGAGCGACCTGGATACCACGTCAGGCTCGGAGCTGGAGAGCGACATGGAGAGTGAAGGCCAGCGGGAGAGGGCACGCCGGGAGAATGGGAAGGGGCCCAAAAGGAAGGCGGGCGGAGGCCCCCAGAGCCCCACCACCCTTACCAGTAACCACACTAAGGAGTTCCAAGGCGTCCCCGGCTTGTTCCCTCCCTCGCTGGACGAGCACACGGCTGTCTCAGGGGCGGTCAATGACTCCATCAAGGCCATCGCCTCCATCGCTGAGAGGTACTTTGGCTCCACGGGGCTGGCGGGCCTGCAGGACAAGAAGGTAGGCGCCCTGCCCTACCCCTCCATGTTCCCCCTGCCCTTCTTCCCAACCTTCTCCCCACCCGTCTACCCCTTCCCAGAGAGAGAGCTCAGACCTCCAGGCATCAAGGGGGAGCCCCAGTCCCAACCTGACGAACCCACCAAGAAGCGCCAGAGCAGGACCTCTGAGTCGCCCTTTGACCTTACCACCAAGCGTAAGCAGGAGGAGAAGGTCCCCGCCCCCTTCGCCCCTGTCTCCAACTCCAAACCGGAGGCCTCCTCACGTTCAACCAATCAGGACCAGCCGCTGGATCTGAGCATGGGCGGCACCAGGAACCGCAGCAGTAGCCACGCCCCCCGGGGGGAGGAGTCGAAGAAGATCCACGTGTTTGGAGAAGACAAGGCAGTGGTGGAGCTACCTAAAGCCGACACCTCTCTGCAGCACGCCAGGCCTACCCCCTTCTTCATGGACCCCATCTACAGGTACTGTGAATCTCTAGAACTAAACCTCACTAGTTCAAATATCACTCACTATCAGTCTCATTTAGACCTGTTGTGTGTTATTATATTCTGTGTTAGTTTCCTATAAGTACTTTTTCCTATATTGTTGAATGTGAATGTCTTTTAGAGTGTCGGTGTCTAAGAACTGATAGAGTTGTAATATTAGCAGGGTTGAGAAGAGGAAGATGAACGATCCGTTTGAGGCTCTGAAAGACAAGTACATGCGGCCCGCCCCCGGCTTCCTCTTCCATCCACAGGTAGGTCCTGTCCTGTTCTATCTCAGTGTTAATGTAGCTTCACAGAGACAGCCAGACCAGGGGCCCTCTTTGGTTCTGAGGCCCAGGCAGGGTGAGGCGATCTGGGGTTGGTCTGTGGGTGGTCCGAGGTGGTCTGGTTCTGATGGGGACCAGAGGCAGTGTTCAGTCTGATTGGGTCTGGTCTGTCATGTTCTCAGCTATCTGAACCAGATGTGGGAGAATGTGGAAAACTGAAAAGGTCACAAACTGACACGTTCTCACATTTTGTCTTTGACTACAGAATAAAAAATGATACCCTTTTAAAGTTCCCGAATTTTGCCCCCGGATTCTGCGCTGCCTGTGATTTCTCTATCGTTTGTAGCGTGACTCAGTGTGTGTGTATTGACGTGCGTTGACATTCATGTGTTCGCTCTTCCCAACAGTGAAAATTGGCCCGTAGGGCCTGGCATTTTTTATGGTCATTTCCGGCCTGGTTTTTACTGGTCGTTTCAGGCCTGGTTTTTACTGGCTGTTTGAGTCGTCCTGATTTATGTCCCCTCTCCACACTGTGAACCAGTCTCTAACTCTGTAACGCCATATGGCCGTGGCACGTGGCTTAATGAGGTGTCCTATCAGTAGAAACAGCAACAGCGTTTAGGCCATCTTTATTCCTTTACCATGTCTGGACACACAAATCAGTCCCAGAAACAATCTGGCCACAGGGGCTCTGTTTTTTTTTTTTTGCAGTTGTACATTTTCGGGTTAGGGTTTTGTTACCAAGTCACCTGACCCCTTGTGACATCATCACCCCCCTGCCCAATGCCCATGTGCATCCAATCAAAAGTCCGTGGTCTACTTCCTGGTTCTGACTGCTCTCTTCCTTCTGTCCCGCCCCTCAGTTTCGTATGCCAGATCAGAGATCCTGGGTAAGTTTCCTCTACACCTATATGTCTCTGTGCTTCTGCCTCCCCTAAACCCCCAGACCCCCCTGTGTGTGCATGGGTCCCCATCATAACACCCTCCATGTCACTCAGACTGCACATGGCTCTGGCCAATCGCCAGCAACTACTGACCAGGCATCAGCCAATCACAAGCCATCACTGCTTATCAATGGATTTTAGACCCGGTTTTAGATCACATTAAAAAACATAATGGTTTTCTCAGCTTGCAAGCTATCTGCTTTTTCACTAATTTTAGTAAAAATATCATGTAAATGTCAGAAAATTCCCATTTAGATTAATTTACAGTTATTCATTTGTCCACATGATAGGCCTGGGATTTCTAGCTGGGTTCCACCCTGTACTGCTAACAGCACTGAGGGTTGTATATACACTGCTCAAAAAAATAAAGGGAACACTTAAACAACACAATGTAACTCCAAGTCAATCACACTTCTGTGAAATCAAACTGTCCACTTAGGAAGCAACACTGATTGACAATAAATTGCACATGCTGTTGTGCAAATGGAATAGACAACAGGTGGAAATTATAGGCAATTAGCAAGACAGGTGGTGACCACAGACCACTTCTCAGTTCCTATGCTTCCTGGCTGATGTTTTGGTCACTTTTGAATGCTGGCGGTGCTTTCACTCTAGTGGTAGCATGAGACAGAGTCTACAACCCACACAAGTGGCTCAGGTAGTGCAGCTCATCCAGGATGGCACATCAATGCGAGCTGTGGCAAGAAGGTTTGCTGTGTCTGTCAGCGTAGTGTCCAGAGCATGGAGGCGCTACCAGGAGACAGGCCAGTACATCAGGAGACGTGGAGGAGGCCGTCAGGAGGGCAACAACCCAGCAGCAGGACTGCTACCTCCGCCTTTGTGCAAGGAGGAGCAGGAGGAGCACTGCCAGAGCCCTGCAAAATTACCTCCAGCAGGCCACAAATGTGCATGTGTCTGCTCAAACGGTCAGAAGCAGACTCCATGAGGGTGGTATGAGGGCCCGACGTCCACAGGTGGGGGTTGTGCTTACAGCCCAACACCGTGCAGGACGTTTGGCATTTGCCAGAGAACACCAAGATTGGCAAATTCGCCACTGGCGCCCTGTGCTCTTCACAGATGAAAGCAGGTTCACACTGAGCACGTGACAGACGTGACAGAGTCTGGAGACGCCGTGGAGAACGTTCTGCTGCCTGCAACATCCTCCAGCATGACCGGTTTGGCGGTGGGTCAGTCATGGTGTGGGGTGGCATTTCTTTAGGGGGCCGCACAGCCCTCCATGTGCTCGCCAGGGGTAGCCTGACTGCCATTAGGTACCAAGATGAGATCCTCAGACCCCTTGTGAGACCATATGCTGGTGTGGTTGGCCCTGGGTTCCTCCTAATGCAAGACAATGCTAGACCTCATGTGGCTGGAGTGTGTCAGCAGTTCCTGCAAGAGGAAGGCATTGATGCTATGGACTGGCCCGCCCGTTCCCCAGACCTGAATCCAATTGAGCACATCTGGGACATCATGTATCGCTCCATCCACCAACGCCACGTTGCACCACAGACTGTCCAGGAGTTGGCAGATGCTTTAGTCCAGGTCTGGGAGGAGATCCCTCAGGAGACCATCCGCCACCTCATCAGGAGCATGCCCAGGCGTTGTAGGGAGGTCATACAGGCATGTGGAGGCCACACACACTACTGAGCCTCATTTTGACTTGTTTTAAGGACAATACATCAAAGTTGGATCAGCCTGTAGTGTGGTTTTCCACTTTAATTTTGAGGGTGACTCCAAATCCAGACCTCCATGGGTTGATACATGTGATTTTGTTGTCAGCACATTCAACTATGTAAAGAAAAAAGTATTTAATAAGATTATTTCATTCATTCAGATCTAGGATGTGTTATTTTAGTGTTCCCTTTATTTTTTTGAGCAGTGTATATATATATTTGCTTATTTGGAGAGTGATGCAGGGCTGTTGGAATGGGCACAGAGCGGGTAAGACAGGGGGGACTGCTCTGTATCAGTGCGAGGGTAACAGTCTCTTAGGGACCGAGGGAGGGAGGGGGAGTTCCTCCCTCCGACATCTGTTTCCAGATAAGATCAACAATTGAGAATGCATCTCGCTAATTAAGGCGCTCTCAGCATCACTGACATCTGAAGATAACTAATCAACAGCTGGCCCCACAGAGACAAGCAAGTTTAGACACACAGACAGAGCAGGAGGAGGAGGAGGAAGGGGGGGGTTACATCTAAAGGGTATTTTGGGGGAATCACATTTAAGTAAATGTGTGGGCATTTATCCTCCTTGTTCCCGCGATTAGACCTCTCACACTCCGTATTATATCAAATGAGGTCTAGTGAACCTGACTTAAAATATATAAAAAATATATAAAATCTCAAAGGCTTTAGAGCCGTTTGTTCTGATTCTAACTTATCTCACCGGTAGTAGACAATACAGAGAGTTCTCACAGAGGAAGGAACACAAGTGAACTGAACAGCCAGAGAGGACGGAGAATGAGTGTGTATCAGAGGGAGGGTTGCCTCAGTAGACAGAAGAATAGCCAGGGTGGGCCTAGCTGTTTCAGCCTCAGCCTCTCGCTCTCAAACTAAAGTGTCTTATCTTGCACGACGGCTCAATACAGCGGACAGCTTTAGGGCTCCTAATGCGCGGGCGAGTTATGGTCTCTCATTGAGCAAGGAGGGAAACAAACTAAGCTTTAGCCCCCACGCCCGTAAAGAGACCCAATGAAATACATATTGCACATTCACAAGAAATATGGAAGCATTTCACCTGCACCTCCCCCTCCCGTTCTCGTCCTCAAGAGGGAGCCTTTGATTCATGGCACTGAGCATTGGCATATTCATAATCAAACGGACCTGACACCCCACATCCTCCTGGAGTCGGAACTTTACACCCGGCCGTCACTCTTAATCAGCCCTGGCCTATAACGTCTGTGGTCGTTCATCATCGATCAGTTTCTTTGTTTTCTCTCTGCTCTTTTTCTTTCTTTCTTTCTCTGTCTGTCTGTCTGTCTCTCTCATTCTTCCTCTCTCTACCTCTCAATCTTTCTTTCTTTCTTTCTTTCTTTCTTTCTTTCTTTCTTTCTTTCTTTCTTTCTTTCTTTCTTTCTTTCTTTCTCTCTCTCTCTCTCTCTCTCTCTCTCTCTCTCTCTCTCTCTCTCTCTCTCTCTCTCTCTCTCTCTCTCTCTCTCTCTCTCTCTCTCTCTCTCTCTCTCTCTCTCTCTCTCTCTCTCTCTCTCTCTCTCTCTCTCTCTCTCTCTCTCTCTCTCTCTCTCTCTCTCTCTCTCTCTCTCTCTCTCTCTCTCTCTCTCTCTCTCTTTCTCTCTCTCGCTCTCTCTCTCTCTCTCTCTACTTCTCCCTCCCAATCACTCTCTCTCTCTCTCTCTCTCTCTCTCTCTCTCTCTCTCTCTCTCTCTCTCTCTACTTCTCCCTCCCTCTCAATCTCTCTCTCACTCTCTCTCTACTTCTCCCTCCCTCCCTCTCTCTCTCTATCTTTCTCTCTCTCTCTCTCTCTCTACTTCTCCCTCTCTCTCTCTCTCTCTCTCTCTTTCTCTCTCTCTTTCTCCCTCTGTAAAGTCCCTGAGTGTCAGGGGGCTGCCGGAGGACCTGACAGATGGAATGTCAGGTGGTGAGCATGGCCTGTGGCGCTGCCGGAGGACCAATCACCACTGATTTTTTGCCTTACTGAAATAAGAATAAGGAACACACAAAACATTCAATACACGCAAAATAATGCACATTTGTGGCACCTTAAAAAAGAAAAGTTGTCCAGCGCGAGATAGGCTGACAGGCCCCGCGGCCTGCTGGGACGTTCCTCCCCTTCCCTCCTCCCTCCTTCCTCTTCTCCTCCCCCATCCCTCCATCCCGCCCCTCTCAGCACAGCGATATCATTATTACCCGTGTCTGGCCCTTGATCAGTAATGTCAACATCTTTCATATTGACAAATGTGCTGTCTGCCCACATTGTGCACCGAATGGTTTACAGCCCAGCAGTGGACATGAATCACTCCTCTGCCCCTGCACAGTGTACACACACACACACACACACACACACACACACATCGAGCACACAAGCACACACACACACACACACATAGAGCAAGCACACACACACACATTCTCACACATTAACACACTCTTTTTCTTTCTCTCACACACACACCTTACAAACACATAATCTCTCTATCGCTCTCTCACTCACTCACTCTCACACACACACACACACACACACACACACACACACACACACACACACACACACACACACACACACACACACACACACACACACACACACACACACACACACACACACACACACACACACACACACAAACAAATTCACACATTCTCTCACAGACATTGTTGGCAGTTAATCAACAATGGCCACCATGTAGCACACACATACAAGCACAAACACAAACACACACTTATACACCATCTGACAAGTACATGTATCTCCACTTTCCTCCGAGGATTTTATGCATATTTGATGAAAGCAAATGTTAGCCTTCATTAGTAAATCATATACAGTCCTTCTGTTTGTGTGTGTGTGTGTGTGTGTGTGTGTGTGTGTGTGTGTGTGTGTGTGTGTGTGTGTGTGTGTGTGTGTGTGTGTGTGTGCGCGCGCGCAGGCATGTGTGTGTGTAAAACAGAGTTGATTACATTCATACACCATCTGACCTGACTTCCACTGACCACTAGTGGTGGAATAAAGCTGCATAATATTCCCATATACAATACCCTAATATCAGCCCTGAAAAGGACAATCAATAATACTCTGATCTGTGTAAAGTACAGTATTGGTTTCTATCTTCAATATGGCCTAGTCTCTCAACTCAATGCCAGGCAGAGCCTCTCTCTGAAGGACTATACTCATGTTGTCACATCATGCCCCCTCTTCTCTGTTCTGCTTATATGCACTGCTGCCACTAGCATCAGGGGCAACTTAGGGAATCTTTTGGGCTGTATTATTGACGGAAAATAGCCCTAACCTAATGTGTCCTGCTCCACAAAAAAAAAGTTTCCCGTCAACAAAGGCATATCTATAATCTCTAGGAACACTACTTACCAGTTGTAAGGTTAAATGTGTCCCTCGCTATCAAATAAATGTCTGAATGCAACTTTTGTCCAAATCGCACCACAATCCTGTCTAGTTAGACAGTGGGCTGCCATTAGACCACGCACTTCACGCAACACTTCCTACCATGTAATCTACCACTGTCTGTACAGCAGGAATGTGGTGCGGTTCAGACAAAAGTTGGATTCAGACCTTTATTTGATAGCAAGGGACACATTTAACCTTAAAACTGGTAAGTAGTGTTCCTAGAGATTATAGATATGCCTTTGTTGATGGGATTTTTTGGGGTGTTAAGTCCCACACATTAGCTTAGGGAATGATGCGCAACCAAGGGAGTCATTAATGCAACCCCATGACCCAAAATACTCCAGAAGTTGCCCCTGAAGCTATGCTGAAACCTGCCAGGTGATCAATTGAAATAAGGTGTGTTACTGACTTACTTGGTTAAATGAAGGTTCAATAAAGGTTTTTCCTGACCATTCATGTGACATGTGCCCGTCTCTCCTCAGATGTCGGCCATTGAGAACATGGCGGAGAAGCTGGAGACGTTTGGTTCACTTAACCCCGAGTCAGGTGACCTGATGCGCTCCGTCCCCTCCATGTTTGACTTCCGAGCCCCGCCCACTGCCCTCCCCGAGACGCTACTGCGCAAGGGCAAGGAGCGCTACACCTGCAGGTAACCATGGAAACCGTTTATGCGCAAATAGTACCAGAGGTTGTTTTGGTGATTTTATCCAACTGTTTTTTGTTGTTGTTTTTTTGTCTTCACACTACTTCAGCTCTGGTTTTGGCCTCGTGACTTTCTGATTGAAAGTCCTATGGTTTTGGTCAATTCCTATTTCTATACTTCTAAATTCATGAATTGAGTTGGATTGAATTGAATTTGATTGAATTTAATTGAAATAGACCCTAAACCTGAAAAGTTAATACGTCCATGAGTGTATGGCCTATTTCCATTCCATGTCCTTGAGACAAACTTCTACTTAATTTCCATGGCTGGCCAGTGTCAACCCTTTGAGGTGACTGTGTGTGCTGTGTTACTCAGTGAGGGGCCGTGCTTGGCCCCCTCTCTCTCCCACTGTTTACCCAGGGAGTTGGCCCTGATTAGCAGATTAATAAGAGAGGCTTTGGGGCCCTGGCGGTGCTTTGATCTAACGCTTTGCTGTGTGTGTGGACACACCCACTCTCTGCACCTCACCATTGCTATGTTATACACATAAACTCACTCACACACGTTCCATTAGCTTCAAGTGCTGAGTGTGGGAGTGAAATTAATATTCACATAGTTATTTGTTAGTGGAATTATGCAACCATAAGACAAGGCATAAATTATGTTGTGCTAAAGGATGTTTTATCAGTTAATTGATAGAGATATAGTAACAGGTATACTTTTTAATCTGTTTTGATTTATAGTGAAAATGTATTTTTCCTATTGTGAGTTGTGTGTTGTCAATGCTGCATGTTCTAAGATATATCATATATATTTGAATACATTTTCTGCTGGTAATTTTACTCTAAGATGTATGGTGACATGAGGGGTTCTCTGCCCCACAGATACTGCGGTAAACTATTCCCACGGTCTGCCAACCTGACCCGCCACCTAAGGACACACACAGGAGAGCAACCGTACAGGTAAGTCTCTCTCACACACACACACACACACACACACACACACACACACACACACACACACACACACACACACACACACACATACATCATGTGCTAAACATACCCAGCCTTAAAGGAAGGTCAGCCGTGGGATGACGGATGTGGGAACAGGTAGTGTGATCATGCCATGCTGACAAGACGTCCCTCTAACCCTCCTCCAACGTTAGCTTTTCATCACAGTATAAGTCATCTGTTAATGTTTGTCAGATAGCTTGCACACACTTTCACATAGACACACAAAGACCCATAAAAAGAACACAAAAGACAAGCATACTGGAGCCAAGCGTGAACAAACACACACAACCATAAACACATACACACACTTTCTCAGAGAACATGATCAGACACACTGAGTCTTCCCAGACAGCCATCGTTGATCTATCAGACCCAGTTCACTGCTACACGGATGTTTTCCCAGAGAATTCCTGTCCATAGTTACGGGCATCATTCTTGTATGTTTTCCTACGCCGTTAAAAGCCTGGAACAATTATCAGTCTGTTAAATAATTTGCCTGATGAAAAATGGTGGCCAACGTCTGGGTGACAGGAGGGGGGTTTGAACTTGAAGATGGGGGGAGGGTGTGGCAGGGAGAGGGAAGGGGGAGAGGGGGTAAAGAAGAAAGTTTGGTGAAAAATGGGGGTGATGAGGAGCACGGGCAGATGTCCGGGGGTAGCAGCTGGAATAATGACTTTTGATGTCGGAGGGGGCGACTTAGAGCACACACACACACACACACACACACACACACACACACACACACACACACACACACACACACACACACACACACACATACACACACACAGAGAGAGACTCACACACACAGTACACAGTCCAGGGGAGGCCAGTTGACCACAGGGGAGGACCTCAGGCCTCTGCAGCCCGCCTGATAGATTGAGCCTCTACACGCTGGCACTTCATTAAAGATCTCTGCTGTTGTTAATTGCAATTTTTGCGAAGATAACAGGGTGCTCCTGAGGGACGGCTAATCGGGCAAGCTAATTCCAGCTAGAAGAAAAGATGTAATCATTGGGGGGACTAGGCTCAAACAGATGTGGAGGGGGTTAGGCTCAAACAGATTTGTTGCATGCCTATTTTGTGAGAGAATAATGTGATTTGTATTGCGCTGGCAGGAGATAAGAGACAGAGCTGGTTTCACCTTGAACGAGCTCCTCCATCATGTCTGAGAGAGAGATTGGGGGATGGCGGGGCTGTCCATGAATGCACGTATGTGTATGTGTGTGTGTGTGTGTTCCACTGTGAATGGTGTTACACTCCTGAGTGGCGCAGTGGTCTAAGGCACTGCATCACAGTGCTAACTGTGCCACTAGATCCTGGTTTGAATCCAGGCTCTGTCGCAGCCGGCCGCGACCGGGAGACTCATGGGCGGCGCACAATTGGCCCAGCGTCGTCCAGGGTAGGGGAGGGAATGGCCGTGTCACGCCCTGGCTCTGGGGACTATGTTATGTTGAGCCAGGGTGTGTAAGTCTATGTTTATTTTTCTATGTTGGCCTGAGTGACTCCCAATCAGAGGCAACGAGTGTCAGCTGGGTGTCTCTGATTGGGAGCCATATTTAACTGTTTGTCTTGCACTTTGTGTTTTGTGGTTTCTTGTTCCTTTTGGTTTGTGTATCGAAGGACTTCACGTTTCGTTCATTGTTTTGATCGTGTGATCTAGTTAATAAATATAAATATGTTCACCCGCAACGCTGCGCCTTGGTCCTCCTCATTAGACGATCGTGACAGAAGAAACCACCAAGACCAGACCAAGCAGCGTGTCCAGGAGCCATCGCTAATAGATCTCCGTGGCAGCTTCGACTGGGTCAAGCCCATTGAGGAGCTGAGTGACGAGGGTTGGAGACAGAGGAGCGAGAGGTGGGCGAGAATGATGGAGGCCTGGCCCACGGGGAGGAGAGACCCCCAGAACATTTTTAGGGGGGCTCACGACGTCGGGGCAGCAGGAGGCCGCTATGGAGCGGTCCAGCGGGGTTGCAGAGGAGGCCGCCAGGTTACGGGGGCCACTGGTAGAAGAGGGGATGGAAGGTGTAGAGGCACGGTGAGAGGTACTGGCGTGTGTTGCCAGTCCGGTCCGGCCCGTTCCAGATCCCGGTGTAGAGCCAGTGGTGTGTGTCCCCAGTACGGTCCGGTCTATTCCTGCTCCCCGCACCAAACCTACGGTGTGCGTCGACAGCCCAGCCCGGCCCGTTCCTGCGCTCCGCACCGAGTCTGTGGTGCGCGTCGCCAGCCCAGTCCGGCCCATCCAAGCTTCCCGCACCAGGCCAGTGGTGTGCGTCGTCAGTCCGGCACGGCCTGTTCCCTGCTCTCCGCACCAAGTCTGTGGTGCGCGCCGCCACCCAGTCCGGCTCATTCCTGCTCCCCGCACCAAGTCAGGGGTGCGCCGTCAGCCGGTCCGGCCCGTTCCTCCTCCACGCATCAAGCCAGGGGTGTGCGTCGTCAGTCCAGCACAACCCGTGCCTGGGTCATGTCCGGAGCCGGATCCGCCGCCGAGGCGGAGTGCCCACCCGGTCCCTCCCCTGTTGTGGTTGTTTGGTGCGGCCGGAGTCCGCGCCTTTGGGGGGGGGTACTGTCACGCCCTGGCTCTGGGGACTATGTTATGTTGAGCCAGGGTGTGTAAGTCTATGTTTATTTTTCTATGTTGGCCTGAGTGACTCCCAATCAGAGGCAACGAGTGTCAGCTGGGTGTCTCTGATTGGGAGCCATATTTAACTGTTTGTCTTGCACTTTGTGTTTTGTGGTTTCTTGTTCCTTTTGGTTTGTGTATCGAAGGACTTCACGTTTCGTTCATTGTTTTGATCGTGTGATCTAGTTAATAAATATAAATATGTTCACCCGCAACGCTGCGCCTTGGTCCTCCTCATTAGACGATCGTGACAGGCCGGCAGGGGTGTAGCTCAGTTGATAGAGCATGGCGTTTGCAACGCCAGGGTTGTGGGTTCGATTCCCACGGGGGGCCAGTATAAAAAAATATGTATTCACTAACTGTAAGTCGCTCTGGATAAGAGCGTCTGCTAAATGACTAAAATGTAAAATGTAATGTAAATGAATGTGTACAGTATCATTCGAATAGGGGAGATTGTTAAAGGGATACTTCAGAGTCAGATGAACTCATGGATACCATTCGTATGTATCTGCATCCAGTATGGAGGTTAGAGGTAGTTTTGCGAGCCAATGCTAACTAGCGTTAGTGCAATGACTAGTAAGTCTATGGTATCTACTAGCATGCTAGCAGTTACCATAGACTTCCAGTCATTGCGCTAACGCTAGTTAGCAATTGCACTAACACTAGTTAGCAACTTCCTTCAAACTGCACACGGAGACATATAAATGGTATCTACGAGTTCATATGACTCTGGGGAAGTAGATGAAGGGCTTCATTGTCAAAACCTGAAGTATCCCTTTAAGGCCTATGTCTTTCTTTGCATGTATGCTTTTACTGTATCTACTCCAGCATGTGTGTAGTGTATTTGTATCGTTCCCCATGAGTCCCATCAGTTTTGACCTTTGACCCCTACCTATCTGTCTCCTCAGGTGTAAGTACTGCGACCGCTCGTTCAGCATCTCCTCCAACCTGCAGCGCCACATCCGTAACATCCACAACAAGGAGAAGCCCTTCAAGTGTCACCTGTGTGACCGCTGCTTCGGCCAACAGACTAACCTGGACCGCCACCTCAAGAAGCACGAGAACGGTAACCTCTCAGGTGAGAGAGCCACCCCAATCAATCAAATGAATTTATAAATCCCTTGTTACATAAGTAGTTTGTTACAAAGTGCTTTACAGACACCTAGGAAATGAACCTGTGTAGTAGTAGTGTACGCACATCCAGTAACTTGCAGGTGCAGGGTGTCATGTAAAAATCTTCTCAGCGTGAAATAGTTCCCAGTCGTTCTGATTGTGACGTCATGCTGTAAAATTTCTCACAGTGTGAAAATGTTCCCAGCTCTTTATGTGGATGGCTGACAGCGTGTAAATGTTCCCAGCTCTTTACGTGGATGGATAAGCTCGTGCGGATGTCTCTTGCTCTCACCCTCGCTCACCCTTGATTTAGCTAGCTAGCTGGTGGAGATGGCTTGTTCTCAGAGGTCTGCAGTTTGTATAGCTAAATACAAAAAATAACGTCATGAAAGAAAGACAGATACACGTTTTAATGCTCCTGCAGTTTTATTGTGAAATGTTTCGACCCTTACGAACTCTTTTGGGTCCAAGCGTTGCGCAATAAAACTGTGGGAGCATTCAACAGTGTGTGTGTATCTATCTTTCTTGAAATGAACTGGTGACCAACAAAACTGCTGATGATTCAAATCGGATATATTTATATACTACGTGAGCACTCACTCAGCCTCAATTGCCTCCGTAAATTCTCCAGCTGTGAAATGTAATTTACTTACGGTTAAAGAAAGCATTTGGGGAAGCTAAGAAATTATATTAAATAAATCTGTTGGCCGTCTCCGCGACAACACAATTGCACTCTGAATGTTCGGCGACTCTGCTGCTTTCGGCGGTACAAATCATTGCTGGTTGAGTTTGATAGGTCGCTCTGCGTCGCAGCAACTTCTTGAATCACATCAGAAACGTGGAGGCAAGCAGGAGACACCTGGCCAGACGCCCATCGTAAAGCTCTGGTTGTGGAGCTAGTCCAGTTGATCAGATACATTCACTTATTAAAGCAAACATTGGCATTCTCTTGAAACCTAGACAGTCATACGCTTCGTCCCATCATCTGTCTGAGCTCCTAGTAGAGCCAATATAATATTGGTTCACTTAAATATATACTTACTATACTCTCTACCGGGTACTATCTTGGGGATGAGTACTGCCAGGTAAAAACAGACTGGAGTACAGGGTTAGGGTCTGCCATGTCAATTCCGGAAGTACACTAAAATTCAAATTCCAAATTGAACTGAATTGAAATGGAGCAATTGACCTCAACCCCACAGTAGCTTTACTTCCGGGTAATAAGGCCAGTGTAAGTGTGCTATTCCTGCAGGCCTTGGTCTAACACCAACATGAGATACAGTACATACTGGTAAACTGGTGCCCCATGCAGGCCAGTGGGGGATTGGTTTCTCGTCAAGTATCAGATTCCAAATAGTTTCTTGTCATCCAAAAGGAGACTCCAATGGGGCTGTCACTGTGGTCTTAGTTGTATTATTTTAATATTAATATTAAAACTGACTGATTATAATGTCTTTCTGTAGGCACGGCTGCGTCCTCCCCTCGGTCAGAGCTGGACAGCAGCAGCGCCATCCTGGACGACAAAGAGGACTCCTACTTCAACGAAATACGAAACTTTATCGGCAACACAGGCCAGAACCAGCCGTCCCCTGACCATTCTGAGGAAGGGTAAGTCATATGTTTTGTCTGGAAGTGTGTGCGAATGTGCATACACTATATGTATGTGTATGTAAAAAAATTAACGCTTTGACAAACAGTACACACATTCATCATTCATCTTATCCTCTGTAGTACACACACACACATGCACACACACACACACAAATGAGAGACCTGCTTTTCTGCAGCACATATTCAGTGCTTGAGGCTAAACAGGGAGATGATTATAGACAAACATGGGTGGACACGGCCTCTCTATGCTGGCCTGCTAGGGCATTCTGATGCACTTCAGCCTTTATTCATTTCTGTGTGTGTGCGCGTGTGTGCAAGCGTGTGTGTATTAATGAACATGTCTCCCAGGGAGGTTCGGAGCAACAAACAATCATCACTGACGACATCTGGGATAATTACCACATTTGGAAACGTGCAGGAGCTTTTTACGACTGTTGACTTTCGGCCATGCATGTGCACCGGTATCGGCCTTGCATACAATTATGTCTGATGATTATGCAAATTAATTCTTGTAAAACTATGATCAGCTTTGGGATAGTGGTCGGCTACAGGTTTATTTTTACGTGCCTTGGGTTTGATCAGGGAGGTAGAGATATAGATCTCTGACTTTCTTTTGATTGTGTAAAATAGGGGTTGTGGGTGCAGGCGGTGGAGCGTCAGAGAGACGAGGGGAGAGAGGGGGGAGGAGGGAGGTGAGACGGGGGAGGCGGGAGGGGGGACCTGCAGCCCGTGAGCGACTAGCTCCCACATCTGGAACCAACATGTCCGCCTACAGGAAGAAAGTCGGAGAAGTTGGGGTCAGGGGGTTGGCCTGTGTTTCCTTTCAAAGTGCGGCGCTCCTGACTACTTCTGATAGATACTTTATCCCCAGCAAATTACCACGTTTGAAAGCGTAATTAGCGAATCTGTTTTCTTAATCACGGAGGCTCTCATCTCGGCCCACACTGCTGGTCTCGCTATGAAGTGAGTTGCGATGTCGACACGACATGGCAACTACCGCCTTGGCAGCCCTGGCCCTCTCCCAGTCCCACCCAGGGGGCGCGTTGCTTTTCAACTCTGTCCAATTCCCGCTATAATCGCCCCACTCTGGTAAACGCTAGAGATGGATAGCAGATAGTATTGTGCTAAAATATGTACCGCAATTATTATCCCACTTCTTCTCTTCTCGACTCATTGCAAACCCAGCTTTTCTTCTCCTTCAAATAGATCATTTCCTGTATTCTTCAGTGTCCTCTAATCTACTTGGCGATTTTGGCGGGTGTATAACTAGGGTCCACAGCCAGACTTTGTGTGCTAGCCTCGTCTAGAAAAAGACATAGTTGGGAGCTGACGAGAGATGTCCCTGAGTGTAATTAGTGAATCAGTCTTAATGTGGTTCCAGATGATTTACCAAATGGTGGTTTCCTGAGGCTGCAGAGACCGTGGACAGATTAAACCCCAGTCAGGTTCTGATAGCTGGGTTATTTTCTCTCCGTGGGGACCAGGGAAATGGGCCGCTTGGCAAGGCCCTCATAACTCTCCCACCAAATGGGGCTGTCAGCTAAATATTTTGCTTATTAGATGAATCTGAGATAGTAGGAAAATAAACAACGGGAGAGGCCAAGCGGTGCTGTTAAGTGCTGCAGCGATCAGCGAGACGCTCATAGAGCCCGTGCCCAGAGGGGCCCCCGAGATGCGATGACAAACGGGATTCCGGCTCTGCCTCTCTCTGCCCCAGCTCAGCTGCCATGGCTCGCTCCGCCCTGCTCTGCTCTACCCACTCACTCTCTATCCTCTCTCTACTCCCATTGTTTACTCAGGAAGGAGGGACTCTTACAGGGACTGACTGGCCAAAATATACAAGACCACAAGACCACATTTCATTATAAAGTTTTATGAAAGAATGAGTGTGAGTTAGCCTTGTATCCATAAGTGTATGGTGCATGGCAATGATAGAAGGTTAGAATTGGCTTCAGCACATACAGTATGGATACAACGTAGCTAAGTGTGAGTGTGTATAGTGCTTATGTAAAGTTTTTGCAGTACTGTGCTAGTGATGTGCTAGGTTTTACTCATGTATTTCCTGGTCTACGCTCCTAGGTTGAACGGTGGTCCTTTCGAGGAGGAGAAGCCCCTGATGGCCAGCCATGGGTCACGTGACCTGGAGGAGGAGGAGGGGGAGGAGCTTGGTGCCGAGGAGGAGGAAGGGGAGCAGAGCGACTCCGCTGCCGGGAAACCTAGAGACGAAGCTCCCCCCAGCAACCTAGATGATGACATCATACACAACGAAATAGAATTTGACGGACCTAGCGATTTGGAGCTCAACTGCAAGACCTCCCCAAGGAGGTAAGAGTAGTGGGGATATGCCTCCAGCATAAATATCCACTCACACAACCATGTAGACTAAAATATATGGACACATACGCATATGTACTAAGCTGAGACATTGTAAAAGTATATTGACATTCTTTAACCCCCCTGAAGGGATCATTGAATGGAATTTAATTTAATTGAATTAATTTAAATTGAGTTGAGAAGTTGAATTGAGTTGAATTGAATGTTGACAGGGATTCGGTTGTCTCCCTCCTCTCCAGGTATGTGGAGGAGGAGGATCAGAGTAGCTACTCTGCGCTGGATCACATCCGTCACTTCTCTGACATGCATAAGATGGAGGACAGTGAGTTCAGTGACGGGGACGGCACCTCCTTCGGCTCCCCCAGCCTGCCTGAGGCTGTCAAACAGCCCCTGTACAGGAAATCCAAGTCCCAGGTAAGTGTGTTTGTGTGAGTTTGTTGTGTGTGTGTTTGTGCGTGCCTGTTTGTGTGACATATAACATGATAATGTACGGAAAAGTATGAAAATGTATGCACTCACTACTGTAAGGGCGGGGGGGGGGTACGTATATGTGCAACTGTGCATGCATGCTCATGCATGTGCTGTGCATTTGTGTGAGTGTGTATGTACACTTTTGGTGTGTATTGGAGTTAACCTGTACTCCCTCTCCCCAGGCGTACGCCATGATGCTGTCTCTGGCTGACAAGGACGCACTCCACCCAGCCAACCACACACCAGCCACCATGTGGCACAGCCTGGCGCGGGCCGCTGCTGAGTCCAGTGCCATCCAGTCCCTCAGCCATGTATGATACCGCGAACCCTAACCTCTGACCCCTAACCCCCCCGACCCCGACCTATCGCACTGGGAGGCCTTGGGGGCCGTCAGCGGGGCCCTTGGCCCGTCACAGACTGCTGAGCAGAACCATGGCCCATCTGACTGCTGAGCAGAATGCCTTACACACGAGCAGGGTCACCGTCCACAGAGAACCGCCAAGCCCAGCCAAGCCCAGCCCTCCAAGAGATCCAACAAAACATCCCTCCTGTGACCTTAAATTGAGTCATTATGTTTAATATCGACGACAATGATGATGATAGTGATTATTGATTATGGTGATGAAAATAAAAAGTAATAATAGCTGTATTTATTCTGTTGAGTTTCTATGTTTTGCACATCAGCGGCAGCTGGCAGGGAGGGATGATGGAGGAGATGTTGTTAGATGTTACATCGCTAGAGCATTTCATGTGTCCACTCAATGGAACAGTGTCATGTGTCCACTCAGCTGAGAACAGTCTTCCTCCGTGTGAAGTCGGTTATATTTAGAGAACCCATTCGGGACCGCGGTCCAACCACGGTTTGATATGTGTACAGAGTACAGACCCTACCTAGCCCCACATAGCCCTACCTAGTCCTACCAGGCCACACCTAACCACCCCTAGCTCCACCTAGAACCACATAGTCCTACCTAGACCTAACATGCCACAATACAGCTACCTAACCCCACATGGCCCAACCAAGACCTATACCTGGTCACACCTAGCCTTCCCAGCCCCACAGCTTCAGACCTTCTCAGCTGAATTTGAGTATCAGTGAAATATGTTACGAGAATGATTCCGTTTAAACCCTGGATAAAAACAGTTGTTTTCCATCAACATGTACTTATAGAAATTCTAGGATACTTGGAAGGGTGGGGCTGAATAACAACTCGGGTCCAAATAAACTTCACCTCTCCAAGAAAGATGGCGCTACAAGCGCATTACGACAAGATTGTTGATGAACGAAGAACAAAAGCAAAAGAACAACTGAAAACAGAGAAAAATAGGACTGGTTTTACAACCCAAGAAAGAGTTTGCTGCGTGTGTCTGCACAATCACAGAACTGTACACGAGTGTCTGCAAATTGCGGCTCTAAAACTGCACTCCGTCCCACCCTCCTGCGCTCTCTGTGAAAGGATCTAAATAGTTTGTCGTTTTAGTGGAAGAAAATAAGAAACCACAATCTTTTTTATTTTACTCTGAAAAAGTAGCAAGTGCTGAATTTTATCATTGTTAAACAGTAAAAAGGGCATCTCTCCTCCTTCTCGAAACCCCAAACTCATCGTAGTCGGCCAACGATACCACTATTTAGCCTAAATGCTAGTCGTTAGCTACCCCTTTCCTCGTGTGTCTTTCATTTTTTAGACAATCATGTTTTTTTTGTGTAGTTTTTTTTCTACATTTTTGTTGTTGTTGATGTTATTGCTGTTGTATGTTGAGAATTGTATTTATTTCTTGGCAAACTGTAGTTTGTTTACTGAATAGCACTGCTCTTACCCTTAGCGAAGGGGAGATTCCTCGCTGGGGCCTACTCCAGAACTCAATGGGGTTTGTAGATGATGTTTGAGTGCCGGATAGTATTAAACATACCATTCACTCTTTATTCTTCTAATGAAACTGGTTGATGATGAATAGATATTACTTAGGGTTTTTTTGTATGACAATTTATTGATTCCATTGTAAATGTAAAAAACAAACATTATAAAGAAATGAACAAATAAAAAAATGCCAGGTATAATTTCTTCATAATCGCATGATTGGTCTGATTAGATCTGTATCTGACATTTTTCTACGGTTGTCTGCAAGCTTGTTTGACGTTCAGTCCATGTTAATCCCTTGTGCCAAACCTATAATAAATAACAGATTATATTCATTTATCCTCCCATTTTGAGGGATCAGATTGTTTGTTTTTTGTCGTTGTTGTTTTTGTTTAT
>NC_059196.1:18878541-18981041 GCF_020615455.1 Coregonus clupeaformis | reverse complement strand
TGATATAAAGGTGTACAGTAGACAGGTATTTAAAAGGCAAGAAGATTTTCCAGACTATGTGACCTGTCCATGGAAAAACTTCCGGCCCTAGTCATTCATCAAGGGCTCAGAGAGGGAAAGCATGGAGGGTGATGAAGGGAGAGTGAAGGGTGGTGTAGGTGGAGAGCTTTGTGAAAGACATAGTGGACATATTGGACATAGTGGAGATCGCGGACATAAGGAGAGAGGCTGGGGATTCAGAGGCCCTGAACTAACCTGGGTCAGGTTTAGGATGCATGAGTCGGATTGGAACCTCCACTGCAACCTCACTGGAACAAAAAATACAGGAACAAAAGTGAAAATAGGTATGACTGACTGACTGAGTGACCACACTGTAAAAACAAACAAAAAAAACATTCACAAATGTAGTTGTTTCAACTAATTATTATTAAGTAACTGGTTCCACAGCCTTGTTTTTGTATTACATGAACTAAAAAAGATTAGACCTTGTCTCCACAGTCCTGCATTCCTCTCCTCCTAGCTCAAAGTCTCCCTTCAGCTACATTGAGTACAGACTGAGCCAAAGAGTTAGAAGACATATCCAAGAGATAGAAACGGATAAATGGAGACGGTGTTGACCATGACGCCGCTCTACATATATCCTCTACCCCTGTTCCTCTGAAAAGGGCAGTAGAAGCTGCTACTCCATGAGTGGAGTGAGCTCTGATACCCTGAGGCAACTGTCGCCCTGCTGCCTCATAAGCTATCTCAATGCCTTCACAAAGCCAATGAGATAGACGCTGTTTCGAAAGTGGTCTACCTAGTGCAGCCGCACCGTGACACACAAACAGCTGAGGCGATGACCTAATCGCTGCTGTGCGCTCAACATAACACGCCAAGGCGCGTACTGGGCACAGGCGATGGAGCCTTTCCTCACTCCTCTCCCTATGAGGAGGGGGAGAAAAAGCTCCACGGTCTGTGATCTATATGAACTCTTAATAACCTTCGGCACAAATGCCGGGTTAGGACGTAACACCGCTCTGCTCAGATCGCCATTAATGGCTAGGCAGTCGGGTCTCGTTGAAAGAGCACACAAATCACTGACACGCTTAGCAGTAGTCAAAGCGAGCAACAGTGCCGTCTTCATAGACATCTTGAGGGGTATTTGATTCAATGGCTCGAACGACGACTTACATAGCGCTTCGAGTACCAAAGCCAAATCCCACTGAGGAAGCGTGGCTCTAGGTGTTGGCCTAAGCCGCCGCGTTCCTAATAGGAAACGTTTCACTAGAGGGTGGCTAAAGACATTGTCTCTGCCAAACCCCTCGTGACAAGCTGAAATTGCCGCTGCAAACACCTTAATGGTAGCGGGCGATTTCTGCTTATCAAACATAAGCTGTAGGAAAGAGAGAATACTCTCAACCTGACAGCTCATGGGGTCTACACCTTGTGTGACACACCATTGTGAAAAACACGTTCCATCTACTGGCATACATCTTAGAAGTGGAACTGGCACGTGAACCCTGTATGGTCCTGATCACTGCATCAGATAACCCACGGTGCTCTAGCCTGTCCCTCTCAGCAGCCAGGCCTTCAGTGGTTGGCCGATTATGGGCAACTGCCCTATCGTGCCCCCCGCCTGAGACAACGCGTCTCGTCGATGTGGAATTGGCCAAGGTGGCGCAATCAACATCTGACTCATCTCCGCAAACCAAGGAGCCCCTGGGCGATCGGGGGCTATCAATATCACTGATAGCCGTCCTGACCTCACCCTGGCTAACAGTGGGAGAATGCAGGACAGCGGAGGGAATGCATACAGAAGAACTCTCGGCCACGGGTGGTGCGCAAAAGCGTCTCTTCCCAGTGGTGGTTCGTCTTGTTCCCTCAAAGAGAACCATAGGGGGCATTGCGCGTTCACGCGTGACGCGAATAGATCCAACTCGGCTCTCCCGAACTGTTCCCAAATTTTGAGAACAATGTCCGGATGCAGACACCACTCGTCGTCTCGAGGAACCCCTCTTGACATGAGGTCTGCTCCTACGTTCAAGTAGCCCGGAATGTGTGCTGCTCTCAATGAGCGAAGGTGCTCGTGAGCCCACAGCCACAATTCCTCTGCCGCCCGATGGAGAGCAGGAGACCTGACTCCTCCCTGGCCGATTTATGTGGGCTACTGTGGTCTGGTTGTCTGACCAGACCAGCACATCGCGACCCGAAGGGTAGACGCAAAGTGGGTCAAAACCAGTCGAACCGTTTCCAACTCCAAGAGGTTGATGTGGCGACTCGAAAGAGGCCACACACCTCCTATCGCTTGGGTCTGACATGTCCCTCCCCATCCAGTCAGAGACGCATCTGTGAACACTGGGATGTAAGAGGACACTTTGCCTATCGGGACACCGTGCGTGAGAACGCGCGGGTTTCTCCAATAGTTCAGATCTACCCTGAGCGAGGGGGGAACCACCACCAACCGATGACGTTGACGCAATGGGTCTAGTCTTAGTTGGGCAAACCATCGCTGCATCCTGCGCATGTGCAGGAGTCCCAGCGGAACCACAGAGTGGGCTGACGACATGAGACCCAAAAGTGACATGATCGACAGCGCCGTCACCGTGTGATTCGGACGACACTTCCTCAGGGCTAGCAACAAGGCTACCCTTCTGGGTCCGAAATTCGAGCCCTCATCATTACAGTGTCTAGCTGTATCCCCAGGTAGACAATCTGATGACTGGGCCAGGGCGCACTCTTTTTCCAATTCACAGCGAACCCCAGACGTGTGAGATGAATCACTGTCTGTGTTGTGTGAGTGATCGCCAGCTCTGCTGACAGGGCGAGAACCAGTAGGTCGTCTAGGTAGGCTAGTAGCCGTATTCCCTGACGACGCAACGGTTCCAATGCCGCCTCCACACACTTGGAAAACGTGCGAGGTGCCAGGGCGTACCCAAATGGCATCCTCGTGTATTTGTACGCCACCCCTTGAAAGGCAAATCACAGAAACTTCCTGTGACCCGGCTGTACCGGCACATGAAAGTACGCGTCCTTTAGGTCTATGCTTGTACAAAAGTATCCTTTCTGGACACATTCCAGCAGACGTTTTGTCGTTAGCATTCGAAAGGGCCGTTTGGTTTACGCTCTCGTTGAGAATGCGTAAATCCAATATTGGCCTCATTCCCCCCATCTTTTTGGGCACCAGGAAGTAGGGCGAATATAGCCCCTTGTTCCTTTGCTCCTGGGGAACCACTGTGACCGCCTCCTTCGCCAAAAGTTCCGTAATCTCTGAAATCAGAGCGGCCACTTTTTCGGGCGTTTTCATCACCGTCTCCACCACTCCCCTGAATGGGGGTGGGGTCCGATGGAATTGGAGAGCATAACCCTTCTGCAACGTCTGTTCTAGCCAGCGTGAGAGGGTGCAGCTTCGCTGCCACTGCCAGCAATGCAGAGAAAGCGGCCGAGCGCGAAGCTGTGGTTCATTCAGTAGGAAGGACCTTTATTCCTCTATGGCCCTTGCCGCCGCTGTTCCCCAACACTGAGGTGGTGGAACAGCCCAAGGCGGGCCTCCCATGAAAGGGAGAGGAAACATTAGTGCGTTCTGAACAAGAAGGAGGGGCAGAGACGTCAGTTAAACCCGTAACCGTCGTATTCCTGCCCTCCGTGAACGCAGCGCGTGTCTGAATTGCACTGGCCGAGGCCACAGCCTGCGACAAGGCACCATCCCCAGCAAGCGATTGCGTCATCATCCCAGATGACTGCATTCTCGCTATTAGAGCCCTCACTACAATACTCCTAGGAGTCTGTAATATGAGGTCTTTTTGAGGTAACACAAGGCGGCGCCTTGATACCTTTTTTACCTTCACCTTCTGTGTGTGTTCAACTCTGCACCTCTGGTGGGTTGAGCCACACTGAGCGTGGTGAGCATCAGCGCGTTCTGTGAGAGGTGGGGGCGCCTATACGTTGGTTATACCCGTAACCGTAGTAATCAGGCCCTCCGTGAACGCAGCATGGGTCTGAATCGCACTAACAGAGACCTTAGTCTGTGATAGTGCGCCGTCCCCAAATAGCGGCTGTGTCATCATGTCTCCTGACTGAGACTGCAGCCTGCTATGAGAGGCACTCACTACAGTACTCCTTGGAGTCTGTAATGTGAGGTCTCTTTGAGATAAACCAAGACGGCGTCTTGGTATCTTTTCCCCTTTCACCTCCTGTGCGTGTTCAGCTCTGCACCTCTGGTGGGCTGAATTACGCTCAGTGTGGTGAGCTTTGGCGCGTTCAGAAAGAGGTGGGGGCGCCGATACGTTGGACACTTTTGTGACCGTAGTAATCGGGCCCTCTGTGAACGCCGCATGGGTCTGAATCGCACTAACAGAGACCTTAGTCTGTGATAGCGCGCCATCCCCAAATAGCGGCTGCGTCATCATGTCAGAGTCTGACAGAGACTGCTGCCTGCTATGTGAAGCACTTCTTATACTTGAAGTGTTATGTGTACCTACTCTGAATGCCTGTTCAGCAACGCACCCCTGGTGGGCTGAACGGCGCTTAGAGTGGTAGGGAAGAGAGGGTGAGATTTGAACGCTTTCAGACGTATTATGGAAAAGGGGCTATTTTTTGACAAAGTCAGGTGGAGCCAACTCTTTATTAAACACATCATTCAAGACATTAACATCATCACCCATCCCTTCAACCGAAGGGTGGGGGGGAACAGTGGCCACGTTCGAAATCGACGTGTCCTCCATCCGCTCCCCCGCGTCCCGTCATGTGCGCCTCCTCTTGTGGCCTCCCTTAGGGGCCCAGGTCAGCGCTCTCACCACCTCCCTCGCTGGCTGCAATGGGGCCACCGTGGCTGCTGGGGAGGCTGGGCCCGCTCTCCTGCTTCCTGTGGCCGCCGACTGGCGCCGGATACGCCGACTGGTGCCGGATACGCCGCCTCGTTGTAGAACTCTGTCTACTCTGGGGGGCGGAAGTGGATGGTCTTTGTGGAGGTGCAGGGCCTAACCTCCCTGCCAGTGGCAGGTGTCTGGCCAACTGCTTCTTCTCCTCGTCCAGTTTTGAGAACCTCTCAGTCGCCTCTTTGACGGCGACTCCGAAGAGCCCGTTGTCAGAGAGGGGGGCGTTCAAAAGGGACGTTCTGTCTGCCTCTTTCATGGTTGTCAGGGACAACCAGAGGTGTCGCTCCGCGACCACCGAGGTGGCCATGGACCTCCCCAAGCAGACGGCCGATGCCTGTGTTAGGTGTAAGATGGCGCCAGAGATCCTAGACGCCTCCTCCACCTCCTCTGGCTCCAGCTCTGTCTTGCCCGTAGTTAAACGGGACAGAGCGGCTGCCAAGAGGGCAATGTTATTGGCTGCTGCTACAGCCTGGGCTCCCAAATTGAAGGACTTCTCTAACAGCTGTGCTGTGAGACGGTCCTTCTGAGATGGAAAGGTGGCCTTCTTGGAAGAGGGCCAGGGACTCGAACCCGGTACGAGATATGCCGCCATGGCGCTCTCTAACCTGGGGATTCACCTAGCTTGGCCCTGGAACCTTCCCTCCACTCTAGTGAATGGGAGGTACGATTTAGCCGTCGAACGCGCCGCTAAAGGTGCCTCCCATGAGCCCTCGACGTATTTGGCCAACGAAGGCATGGCTGGAGCTAATGGCTCTGGCGCTCTTCTTGGCCTGGAATAAGGGCCGCCCTCCATTAAATCAACCTCCGGTGCGGCGGGAATAGGGGGTAGCGGTATTTCCAACCGTCTGGCAGCTCTCTCAATGAGTCCGGGAAAATCAGTTCTCAGAGACACTGCGGCGAAGGACAGGGCTTCTGATTTCTCAGAGGCCGTGTCATCATCGCCATAGGAACTACAAGCCCTCTCGCTAACCAAAGGAAAGGGGGACTTGAATGTTTGAGGGACGGGGTCTGACTGTTCCATATGAATGCCAGCCTCTTCCTCATAGTCCCCATCATCTCCTGATTCTGCGCCGTCAGATGACGCCTCTGAAGCAGTGGCTAGTATCGATAGCACATCCTATAGAGGGATATCCTCCCTAAAAAACGCCCAGCACTGCTTCCTCTCCTTCACAGAAAGGAGGGCGCAGGAGGCGCAGTTAGGGGGACTGCAGACGCCCTCTTTGGCATGCTGGGACCCTAAACACAAGAAACATACGTTGTGGGAGTCGCCGGCCGCCATGGAGGAGCATCTGCATTGAGCTCTGAAAAGAGCTTTTGGGGGTGGAAAATCTCCTGGTGTGCTCATTGTTGGATGACGTCGATGACTGGAAATTCGACTGCGTTTTCTTTGTCCTGAGTCTTTTCTTCGTCTCTTCTTGGCTTCTTCAGTCTAGTCCATTCGCTGAAGATAAAGGGAGGCTGATTGAGGGGAGGCATCCCTCTTATAGGGGACACCTGTACTCTATTGGCTGCAGGTGTGTGCATAATTTTGTCTCAGGCTGATGCTGCCTTAGGGCAGTGGGTAAACCAATAGAAGCAGAGCTCCCCTATGGGGCGGAGCTCCACGATATAGAACAATGAAATGCATCATTCCAACATTGCCTAAAATGATGAATAATATACAAATGAGTTAGACTTATATAAGCACTATAAAAATGGAGATATACAAACTATGGCATAAGGGAACGATGAGCGGATAAGAGGCAATACGTAATTTCGATTAAGACAATAATGAGCGAGTTAAGATGGATGTTGTCGATATGCCTATTTATTCAGCACTTTTGAAATGGACATAACAGAATTCAGAACATGGGCCGTTCGTACATTACTCTCCCTGTACACCAAGTCAGAACCGTAGAATAAATAACAGGGGCATATAAGCAGACAACGAAAGTTCTTACAATATTCGATGATGACATTTCTCTAAAACAGGCTAATGTTATCGGCTACATGTGCACCACCAAGTCAGAACAGTTCTGACGGGGCGAGGGACCAAATTCTTAGGGTGAGACACATGGGCTACTAACTGCTTACTACACAACATACACTAGTATTACTTTCTTAGTTACAGTATACATATCTCCCTGGCATATTACATAATTTAAGCAGCAGCATACAATACATATTTTTGGACTCACCGTTTGTTGTGCTCACGTGAACAGCAAGGTGGCGCGTCGGTCCTTCTTATGGGCAAACTTTGTTATGCTGGATTGACAGCATGGCCAATGTATTCAACCTTTTCTGGCCCATGGTGTTGTGTGTGAATGTTTATCTTGGAAAAGAGACCCTTTATGACAGATGTTTTGAATCCTAAAACCCAGACTTGGACCACACACCCTCTCCACGAATAGCAAGGGAAGCAAAATAGTGATTGCTTTGCGATGCTCGCAGTTAGCTACTGATTCCTTACAAACCACTCATTTATCGATTATCGATGTGATTCATGATGATGACTGCTTGTCTAGATAGCTAGCTTGCTAGCTAAGATTTTGAAAGTATGATGTTGAAATGATCAGACCAATCAAAGCTACGGTAGATAAAATGTGATTTGACATAATTTTATCTGTGGCCAATGTAAATGTAATGTAAATCTATGGCAGCACCCAAGGGGGCTTGAATTGCCTAGCATTTTTTATTTTATTTTGCTAAACAGGTGGGGATCTGCCTGTAGCAATACAGGTGAAATCAGTTATTGTCACATACATGGTGGCATAGCAGGAAGATTGGAATACTGTGAATCAAGAGGTTGTGAGTTCAAATCCCAGGCAAGGACACGTTGAATAATAATTACTGTGTAAATGAACATGCACAATGTAATAATGTACGTCAAATATGTAAGTTGAGAACATTGTATGTTAAAAGCACTGTGTGTAACTAGTTCCACAGATTTTTTTTTTTATGGGTAAAATGCCCAAATAATAATTTTTAGTTGAATGAACATATGAGACAATTTGAGCAAACACAATCATTTTAAGTTCACATAATTTTTTCAGGTAACACTTTGACCGAAAAGTTGAGTAAAAAAAAAAGCCAGTGGAACCAGTTACTTAATAATATTTAGTTGAAAGAACTAGATTTTTTTTTTGACTCGACAAAAAGGAAACATTTGAAATCAGCCATACCTAGATCCCACCATCCTTTGAAAATAGATCAGGAAATAAGTTGATTAAATGAAGATTCAATTAAGTGGTATTATTTAGAATATTTGGGGGGGCAGGTCAGAATATTATAGAGATCTTCTGCTGCCATCTTGTAAATGTAAACCAGTGTGAGATCTTTGAGCAGCAGAGTGTCGTGATGGTCACTCACATGCTCGAGGAAGCCAGATAGGTGTCCTCATGCGTCAGTTTCCCATCCACAGCAATACCCCGTCTTTCCTTGTTAGCAGCCAATAGAGGAATGAGGGTGTACACCTTCTTCAGGGTTGTGCCAGAGGGCACTGTATTTCTGTGGGGAAACATAGGAAGACATTGCCTTATTTGTGATTCTACCATCTTGATGCTGCAACTTTATTTGACCAAAAAATAAAACAAATCATCACCAATAAAGGTTGCATAAAGAGAACATCTGCACAGAGGTAGAAAGGTATTCAATGGGGAAGGTATTTCATTAAATCAAATTAAATTGTCTGAACAAGAGACTGATTGATTGAGTGATACTTACGAGGTCTCTTCTAGGGCAACTGCCCTCACATACTTGTCATTGGAATAAAGGACCACGTTGGTCACCTGCTCCACTATAGAAGCAAGCAGGCGGAATGAACATATACAGTAGGTCACACGACCAAACAACAACAACAACATTCTCACCTGCGACAGTGATGTCTTTCAGTGATCTGCTGGAGCTGTTGTTGATATCGACACTGACCTTGATTGGTTCACCATGGTAAAATGTCTTTAGGGAGAGAGAGAGAAAGAGACAGAGGTGGGACCAAGCCACTATTATTCGAGTCACAAGCAAGGTTCAAATCACAAGGTCTGTGTATCAAATCGAGTCCGAAGTATGACGGGTCAAGACTCGAGTCAAGTCCAAGTCGTGTATTCTAAAAGCAAGTCAAGTCGAGCCGATGTGCCCTTTAGCAAGGCACCAACATCTAAATGATTTTTGGTCCAGGGGCGCTGCACTGTGGCTGACCCAGTATTCCAAGACGGGTTTGAAAGCAAAAGACACATTTTCGTCATCTGAAAGGAAAATATAAGTATTCTTCTTCTTTGCTGAAACTGTGGATGCAGGGACTTAAAGTCCATGAGATCAACGGTATAGTATCATGCATATTTTGAAACTACAGGACTATTGACTGTGTCTATTTTGTAAATCTACTTGTATATTTTGTATGATAGGGCACTTTCACCATTGGATCACTAAGACCTGTCAATAACGCTACATTCTGACCACGTCAACCTGCCTTGTCTTCTGCTGATTTCATGCCCTTACGACTGCTACAAGGTCCATATTTTACAATTACATACAGTACCAGTCAAAAGTTTGGACACACCTACTCATTCAAGGGTTTTTATGAAATAACACATATGGAATCATGTAGTAACCAAAAAAGTGTTAAACAAATCAAAATACATTTTATATTTGAGATTCTTCAAAGTAGCCACCCTTTGCCTTGATGGCAGCTTTGCACACTCTTGGCATTCTCTCAACCAGCTTCACCTGGAATGGTTTTCCAACAGTCTTGAAGGAGATCCCACAAATGCTGAGCAATTGTTGGCTGCTTTTCCTTCACTCTGCCATCCGACTCATCCCAAACCTTCTCAATTGGGTTGAGGTCGGGGATTGTGGAGGCCAGGTCATCTGCAGCACTCCATCACTCTCCTTCTTGATAAAATAGCCCTTACACAGCCTGGATTTCTAATAATCTTCTCTGCCTATATTTCTTTAAGGTAGCCTCATATGATATTATATGCCCATGCATAACAGCCTTAAATGCCTCCCACAAAGTGGAGTCGGATACATCAGCAGTATCATTCTGGGACATACAGTGGGGAAAAAATGTATTTAGTCAGCCACCAATTGTGCAAGTTCTCCCACTTAAAAAGATGAGAGAGGCCTGTAATTTTCATCATAGGTACACGTCAACTATGACAGACAAAATGAGAAAAAAAATCCAGAAAATCACATTGTAGGATTTTTAATGAATTTATTTGCAAATTATGGTGGAAAATAAGTATTTGGTCAATAACAAAAGTTTCTCAATACTTTGTTATATACCCTTTGTTGGCAATGACACAGGTCAAACGTTTTCTGTAAGTCTTCACAAGGTTTTCACACACTGTTGCTGGTATTTTGGCCCATTCCTCCATGCAGATCTCCTCTAGAGCAGTGATGTTTTGGGGCTGTCGCTGGGCAACACAGACTTTCAACTCCCTCCAATGATTTTCTATGGTGTTGAGATCTGGAGACTGGCTAGGCCACTCCAGGACCTTGAAATGCTTCTTACGAAGCCACTCCTTCGTTGCCCGGGCGGTGTGTTTGGGATCATTGTCATGCTGAAAGACCCAGCCACGTTTCATCTTCAATACCCTTGCTGATGGAAGGAGGTTTTCACTCAAAATCTCACGATACATGGCCCCATTCATTCTTTCCTTTACACGGATCAGTCGTCCTGGTCCCTTTGCAGAAAAACAGCCCCAAAGCATGATGTTTCCACCCCCATGCTTCACAGTAGGTATGGTGTTCTTTGGATGCAACTCAGCATTCTTTGTCCTCCAAACACGACGAGTTGAGTCTTTACCAAAAAGTTATATTTTGGTTTCATCTGACCATATGACATTCTCCCAATCCTCTTCTGGATCATCCAAATGCACTCTAGCAATCTTCAGACGGGACATGTACTGGCTTAAGCAGGGGGACACGTCTGGCACTGCAGGATTTGAGTCCCTGGCGGCGTAGTGTGTTACTGATGGTAGGCTTTGTTACTTTGATCCCAGCTCTCTGCAGGTCATTCACTAGGTCCCCCCGTGTGGTTCTGGGATTTTTGCTCACCGTTCTTGTGATCATTTTGACCCCACGGGGTGAGATCTTGCGTGGAGCCCCAGATCGAGGGGAGATTATCAGTGGTCTTGTATGTCTTCCATTTCCTAATAATTGCTCCCACAGTTGATTTCTTCAAACCAAGCTGCTTACCTATTGCAGATTCAGTCTTCCCAGCCTGGTGCAGGTCTACAATTTTGTTTCTGGTGTCCTTTGACAGCTCTTTGGTCTTGGCCATAGTGGAGTTTGGAGTGTGACTGTTTGAGGTTGTGGACAGGTGTCTTTTATACTGATAACAAGTTCAAACAGGTGCCATTAATACAGGTAACGAGTGGAGGACAGAGGAGCCTCTTAAAGAAGAAGTTACAGGTCTGTGAGAGCCAGAAATCTTGCTTGTTTGTAGGTGACCAAATACTTATTTCCCACCATAATTTGCAAATAAATTCATTAAAAATCCTACAATGTGATTTTCTGGAATTTCTTTCTCTCAATTTGTCTGTCATAGTTGACGTGTACCTATGATGAAAATTACAGGCCTCTCTCATCTTTTTAAGTGGGAGAACTTGCACAATTGGTGGCTGACTAAATACTTTTTTTCCCCACTGTAGTATCATTAGAATGAGTAGGAAATCACTATTCAATACGTTTTATTTTATTTTAGCAGACGCTCTTATCCAGAGCGACTTACAGTTAGTGAGTGCATACATTATTTTTTATTTATTTTTCATACCCCCTGTGGGAATCGAACCCACAACCCTGGCGTTGCAAACGCCATGCTCTACTAACTGAGCTACATCCCTGCCGGCCATTCCCTCCCCTACCCTGGGCCAATTGTGCGCCGCCCCATGGGTCTCCCGGTCGTGGCCGGCTACGACAGAGCCTGGATTCGAACCAGGATCACTAGTGCCTTAGACCACTGCACCACTCGGGAGCAAAGTCTGGAGGAACATTGTTTCTATAAAAGAATGAATGCACGATGGAGGGGATTTGTTTTCACATGGACTTATAGCTTGTTACTTCAGAGGCAAAATTGTTGATATCCAGACAATATATACATTGATGTATTATCAGGGAACAATCTTCACAAAATAAGGCAATTGATATGTTATTAACTTGAGGTCTGAAATAAGGTACGAAATAATTGGAATGTTAATTCCCACCTTGGGGGGTCAAAGGTCATACAGCACCTGTATGCATTTTGGGGTATATTGATGAGACAGAATGGGCAGCATTGGGATGTGCTTTATTATCACATGGTACCCCAAGATGAAAACTAAACCAAACTTCCCACAGAACAAGGAGACCCATTGGAAAAGTTTCATAGTCATCATAGATTTAGTGTAAAATCAGTCATAGCAGCCTGAACTGAATAGATTTTTCAAAGCCATGGATGAATAAATAATTGGTGTAATAAGACCAATAAAGACTGAAAATGTGTTACTGTGAGGAATATGCTAAAAGTTAGCCCAGAGATGTGTGTTACAGTATATGTATTTAGCAAAATATTACCAGAACGTCTGCTTAATTACTATAATATAAATGTAATAATGGTAGAAATATTACAAAACGCCGAAAATAAGGTCAGGTTAAGATTGTCACGGTTTCGGCCGAGGCTGCCCCTCCTCCTGGTTCGGGCAGGCTTCGGCGGTCGTCGTCCCCGGAGTACTAGCTGCCACCGATCTATGTTTCATGTTCGTTTGGTTTTGTCTTGATGTTGTACACCTGTGTCTTGTTAGTCCTCGTTAGTGTCCTATTTAGTTCTCGTTGTGTGTGTTTGTCTTTGTGTGTGATTGCTCTTCTGTTTTGTGTTGGAGCTACGTACTTCCCTCCAGTGTTTTGGAGAGGTTTTTCGCACATGTTAGTGCGCCGTTTGATTGACGCCTGTGTGCGCTGTTATTTCGCCTTCGGGCTTATTGTGCTTATTTTCTACGTGAATATTGCACTAAAGTCTTTTGGACTGAGCTTCTGCGTCCTGCGCTTGATTCATGCACCACACCCACCTTCAGCACCCCTTGACAAAGATGGGCTTAGGAGATCTTATACGTTTTCTTCTATGAGATAATGTCAGTCATTTAACATGACCTTTATAAATTATGAAGCCTTTGTGTGCTTTATATGCTTTTTATCAATACATAAATGATACAAAAATCACAAAATGTGACATTAGCTGATGAAGATTATCTCATAGAACAAAACGTATATAATATTTCCTAAGCCTGTATTTATCAAATAAGTCATTTTCGGCGATAATCAACAACCCCTACAAAAACGCCATTCATTGCCCCATAGGCTGTCGAACGAACCGGTCGCTCCTACCAAGTGGCGTGGCGAGAAGCTGTCTCCGCACCACGTGCTCTCACCACTGGTGTCCCCCAGGGCTCAGTTCTAGGCCCTCTCCTATTCTCCCTATACACCAAGTCACTTGGCTCTGTCATATCCTCACATGGCCTCTCCTATCATTGCTACGCTGACGATACACAACTAATCTTCTCCTTTCCCCTGTCACACCCTGGCTCTGGGGACTCTATATGTTGAGCCAGGGTGTGTAAGTTCTATGTGTTTATGTTCTATGGTGTAATTCTATGGGTGCTATTTCTATGTTGGCCAGAGTGGCTCCCAATCAGAGGCAACGAGTGTCAGCTGTTGCTGGTTGTCTCTGATTGGGAGCCATATTTAAACAGTCTGTGTCCCGTAGTGTTTGTGGGATCTTGTTTCTAGTTGGTTTGTGTTAGACCGTGAACTGTCACGTTATCGTTTTGTTTATTTTGTCGTATAATCGCTAAATAAAGAGTATGTTTGCCTGCAACGCTGCGCCTTGGTCCTCCTCTGTTCCCGACGATCGTGACAGAAGATCCCACCAAGACAGGACCAAGCAGCGTGAAGAGGAGAGAGGATGGACCTGGGATCAGTGGAGTAGGAGTCTCGACTGGGCCCAGCCAAGTGAAGAGCAGAGAGGTTGGACTATGGAGCAGTGGATTAAGAGTCTCGACTGGGCCAAGCCAAGTGAAGAGCAGAGTGGCTGGACTTTGGAGCAGTGGGGTGAGAGTCTGGCGAGAACTAGGGAGGCCTGGTCCACGGGGAGGAGAGACACCCAGACATTTTTTAGGGGGGGGCTCACGACGTGGACGTCGGGGCAGCAGGAGGCCGCGATAGAGCGGTCCAGCGGGTTGGCAGAGGAGGCCGCCAGGTTACGGGGGCCACTGGTATTAAAGGGGAGGGAAAGTGTAGAGGCACGGCGAGAGGTACTGGGGTGTGTTACCAGTCCGGTCCGGCCCGTTCCTGATCCCCGCGTAGGGCCAGTGGTGTGTGTCCCCAGAACGGTCCGGCCTGTTCCTGTTCCTCGCATCGAGCCTGTGGTGCGCGTCGCCAGCCCGGCCCGGCCTGTTCCTGCTCCCCGCATCGAGCCTGTGGTGCGCGTCGCCAGCCCGGTCCGGCCTGTTCCTGCTCCCCGCATCGAGCCTGTGGTGCGCGTCGCCAGCCCGGTCCGGCCTGTTCCTGCTCCCCGCACCAAGCTTATGGTGCGCGTCGCCAGCCCGGCCCGGCCTGTTCCTGCTCCCCGCACCAAGCCTATGGTGCGCGTCGCCAGCCCGGCCCGGCCTGTTCCTGCTCCCCACACCAAGCCTAGGGTGCGCGTCGCCAGCCCGGCCCGGCCTGTTCCTGCTCCTCGCACCAAGCCTAGGGTGCGCGTCGCCAGCCCGGCCCGTCCTGTTCCTGCTCCTCGCACCAAGCCTATGGTGCGCGTCGCCAGCCCGGCCCGGTCCATTCCTGCTCTCCCCACCAAGTCAGTGGTGCGCTTCGTCAGCCCGGCTCTGCCTGTTCCTGCTCCCCACACCAAGCCAGTGGTGTGCGTCGCCAGCCCAGTCCGGCCTGTTCCTGCCCCCCGCACCAAGCCTATGGTGCGCGTCGCCAGCCCGGCCCGGTCCATTCCTGCTCTCCCCACCAAGTTAGTGGTGCTCTTCGTCAGCCCGGCTCGGCCTGTTCCTGCTCCCCACACCAAGCCAGTGGTGTGCGTCGTCAGTCCGGCACAGCCCGTGCCTGTTCCACCGGTGCCTGGTCCGGTGCCGGTCAGCTGCTCCACGTCGGAGCTAGAGCAATCCGCTCCACCAGTGTTCAGTCCAGCTCCGGCCAGCAGGGCCAGACCGGACCAGGGGTACTGTGGGGGGTTAGAGAAGGAGTGGGGATCATGCCCAGAGCCGGATCCGCCTCCAAGGCGGAGTGCCCACCCAGCCCTCCCCTGGTTTGTTTTGTTGAGGCGCGGTCGCAGTCCGCGCCTTTGGGGGGGGGTACTGTCACACCCTGGCTCTGGGGACTCTATATGTTGAGCCAGGGTGTGTAAGTTCTATGTGTTTATGTTCTATGGTGTAATTCTATGGGTGCTAAGAGTCTCGACTGGGCCAAGCCAAGTCGACTGGGCCAAGCCAAGCCAAGATTAAGAGTCTCGACTGGGCCAAGCCAAGTGAAGAGCAGAGTGGCTGGACTTTGGAGCAGTGGGGTGAGAGTCTGGCGAGAACTAGGGAGGCCTGGTCCACGGGGAGGAGAGACACCCAGAAATGTTTTAGGGGGGGCTCACGACGTGGACGTCGGGGCAGCAGGAGGCCGCGATAGAGCGGTCCAGCGGGTTGGCAGAGGAGGCCGCCAGGTTACGGGGGCCACTGGTATTAAAGGGGAGGGAAAGTGTAGAGGCACGGCGAGAGGTACTGGGGTGTGTTACCAGTCCGGTCCGGCCCGTTCCTGATCCCTGCGTAGGGCCAGTGGTGTGTGTCCCCTACAGTCTGTGTCCCGTAGTGTTTGTGGGATCTTGTTTCTAGTTGGTTTGTGTTAGACCGTGAACTGTCACGTTATCGTTTTGTTTATTTTGTCGTATAATCGCTAAATAAAGAGTATGTTTGCCTGCAACGCTGCGCCTTGGTCCTCCTCTGTTCATTTACATTATATTTTAGTCATTTAGCAGACGCTCTTATCCAGAGCGACTTACAGTTAGTGAATACATATTTTTTTTTATACTGGCCCCCCGTGGGAATCGAACCCACATCCCTGGCGTTGCAAACGCCATGCTCTATCAACTGAGCTACATCCCTGTTCCCGACGATCGTGACATCCCCCTTCTGATAACCAGGTGGCGAATCGCATCTCTGCATGTCTGGCAGACATATCAGTATGGATGACGGATCACCACCTCAAGCTGAACCTTGGCAAGACGGAGCTGCTCTTCCTCCCGGGGAAGGACTGCCCGTTCCATGATCTCGCCATCACGGTTGACAACTCCGTTGTGTCCTCCTCCCAGAGTGCGAAGAGCCTTGGCGTGACCCTGGACAACACCCTGTCGTTCTCCGCTAACATCAAGGCGGTGACCCGATCCTGCAGGTTCATGCTCTACAACATTCGGAGAGTACGACCCTGCCTTACACAGGAAGCGGCACAGGTCCTAATCCAGGCACTTGTCATCTCCCGTCTGGATTACTGCAACTCGCTGTTGGCTGGGCTCCCTGCCCGTGCCATTAAACCCCTACAACTCATCCAGAATGCCGCAGCCCGTCTGGTGTTCAACCTTCCCAAGTTCTCTCACGTCACCCCCGCTCCTCCGCACACTCCACTGGCTTCCAGTTGAAGCTCGCATCTGTTACAAGACCATGGTGCTTGCCTATGGAGCTGTGAGGGGAACGGCACCTCTGTACCTTCAGGCTCTGATCAGTCCCTACACCCAAACGAGGGCATTGCGTTCATCCACCTCTGGCCTGCTGGCTCCCCTTCCTATGTGGAAGCATAGTTCCCGCTCAGCCCAGTCAAAACTGTTCGCTGCTCTGGCACCCCAATGGTGGAACAAGCTCCCTCACGACGCCAGGACAGCGGAGTCACTCACCACCTTCCGGAGACATTTGAAACCCCACCTCTTTAAGGAATACCTGGGATAGGATAAAGTAATCCTTCTACCCCCCTTAAAAATAAAAATAAAAAAATAAAATTTGTAAAGTGGTTAACCCACTGGCTATAGGGTAAATGCACCAATTTGTAAGTCGCTCTGGATAAGAGCGTCTGCTAAATGACGTAAATGTAAATGTAAAATGAGTTAGTGCCTACAAAAAGATGCCATTACTATTTCTCTCTATAGCTGGGACAGGGAGCTGGCTGGATGTAGTGGCGCCCCCTGGTGGCCGTGGGTGGGAGTAAAGACCCCTCCGGGGGTTGGCCCCCCCTCACTGGGCCCCCTCCCCCCATTTCCTTGGTCCTTGGGGCAGGGAGCTGGCTGGATGAAGTGGCGAAGGTCAGCCCCCCCTTTTCGGGGGTTGGCTCCCGCTCCCTGGGTCTGTCCCAGCCCTCTCTAGGGTGTATTTAGTGGCGCCCCTTGGTGGCCACGGGCAGGGGTTGGGCCCTCTCTCAGGCAGTCGGCCCCCCCTCCCTGGGTTGGCCCATCCCTCTCTGGCCGTTTCCCCCACTCTTCTTGGAACAGAGAGCAGGGTGGATGTAGTGGTGTCGCCTGGTGGTCGAGGGCAGGAGGTCGGCCCCCCTCTCCGGGGGACACCCCCACCGTCCCTGGGTCGGCCCCAACCCTCTCTGACCCTCTCCCCCATCTTGCTGGTGCAGGGAGCTGGCTGGATGTAGTAGCACCCCCTGGTGGCCATGGGCGGGGGTCGGCCCCCCCTCTCCGGGTGTTAGCCCCCCTCTCCCTGGGTAGGCCCCATCCCTCTCTGGCCCTCTCCCGATCTCCCTAGTACAGGGAGCTGGCTGGATGTAGTGGCGCCGCCTTGCAGCCTTGGCAGCGGGCGGAGATCGGGCACCCTCTCTGGGGGTCGGCCCCCCTTCCCTGAGTTGGCCCCACCCCTCTCCGGTCTTCTCTCCCCCTTTTCCTGTGGCAGGGAGCTGGCTGGATGTAGTGGCGCCCCCTGGTGGCTGCTGGCGGGGGTCGGCCCCCCTCTCTGGGGGACGGCCCCCTCTCCCTTGGTCAACCTCAGCCCTCTCCCCTCTTCTTCCTGGTGCAGGAAGCTGGCTGGATGGACTGGTGGCCATGGGCCAGGCCCCCCTCCCTAGGTCAGCCTCTGCCCTCTCTGACCCTCTCCCCCAATATCCCTAGGGAAGGGAGCTGGCTGGATGTGGTGGTGCCCCCTGGTGGCCTTGTCCGGGCATTGGCCCCCGCCCCCGCCCCCGCCCCCGGTGGTCGGCCCACCCAGTCTCTGGAGCGAGACTCTAGACAGAGTCTCTGGGTTAGAGTGTTAACATCACCTGTAAATGTATACTGGACAGGTGTAAAGAACATGTGTAAAAATGACCATAACAAGCATTCTAATCCACTGTAAATGCACACTAAACAGGTGTAATGAACACATGTAGAAATGACCATAACAAACGTTCTAATCACCTTTTAAATGCACACTAAACAGGTGTAGTGAACATGTGTAAAAATGACCATAACAAGTGTTCGAATCACCTGTAAACGCACACTGGACAGGTGAAAAAATGACGTGTACAGAAAATGACATTTGACACACATGCGCCGAATACAACAGGTGCAGACATTACAGTGAAATGCTTACTTACAGCCCTTAACCAACAGTGCATTTATTTAAGTAGAATAAAACAAAAAAGTGTTGAGAAAAAAAGAGCAGAAGTAAAATAAAATAACAGTAGGGAGGCTATATATACAGGGGGGTACCGGTGCAGAGTCAATGTGCGGGGGCACCGGCTAGTTGAGGTAGTTGAAGTAATATGTACATGTGGGTAGAGTTAAAGTGACTATGCATAAATAATTAACAGAGTAGCAGCAGCGTAAAAAGATGGGGTGGGGGGGCAGTGCAAATAGTCCGGGTAGCCATGATTAGCTGTTCAGGAGTTTTATGGCTTGGGGGTAGAAGCTGTTGAGAAGTCTTTTGGACCTAGACTTGGCACTCCGGTACCGCTTGCCGTGCGGTAGCAGAGAGAACAGTCTATGACTAGGGTGGCTGGAGTCTTTTTTGAGGGCCTTCCTCTGACACCGCCTGGTATAGAGGTCCTGGATGGCAGGAAGCTTGGCCCCAGTGATGTACTGGGCCGTACGCACTACCCTCTGTAGTGCCTTGCGGTCGGAGGCCAAGCAGTTGCCATACCAGGCGGTGATGCAACCAGTCAGGATGCTCTCGATGGTGCAGCTGTATAATTTTTTGAGGATCTGAGGACCCCTCATTTCAGTCTCCTGAGGGGGAATAGGCTTTGTCGTGCCCTCTTCACTACTGTCTTGGTGTGTTTGGACCATGATAGTTTGTTGGTGATGTGCCGGATCTTGGGTATTCGTCACTGGTTTCTTGGACGTACCAGGATTGGGTGAGGGCGGTGCTCAAACTGCTTCACTTCGACGGATGATAAACCACCCCATACAGAACCAATCAGTTGATATAATCGAGATATGAATCAGACAGTTTGGCGCCGCCTGACCCAGTAGTTGGTCAGAAGGTTCAAATCAACGTTTCATATCGTGGTGTAGATGTACTGTATTGACAATGACACAATAACGCAAGATCACATTTCCAGCTTGGCCGACAATCAGACCTCCCTTGCCCGCCATAGGAAGCAAAATGGTCATTAACAAATAATAAGTGAGCATTGCATTTACACTGAACGAGCTCCGGCAACTCGTGGCCCAGCTGGCTGCTGGCTCACCCGATTAGACAACAATCACCACATTGCTAGCCAGGGGGCGCGTTGCAGGTTGACATGGGTGCATTCATTGCTAGGCTGCGGTTGCAAGTCGAAACGGGTGCGTTCCAGGTGGACTTCATTGCTTCTTAATTTATGGGTGTATTACAACGTTTGGATAGTTAACATAACAGATTGACATAATTAGTTCAGATTATTTGATGATTTATTGGCCACTATTTTTCATTTTTGTACTAATCCCAAATCACTATTGGAGGGCTTACCACCTCTGTTCCTGTACAGTCGTGGTCAAAAGTTTTGAGAATGACACAAATACTAATTTTCACAAAGTCTGCTGCCTCAGTTTTGTTGATGGCAATTTAAATATACTCCAGAATGTCATGAAGAGTGATCAGATGAATTGTAATTAATTGCAAAGTCCTTATTTGCCATGAAAATGACCTTAATCCCCCAAAAACATTTCCACTGCATTTCAGCCCTGCCACAAAAGGACCAGCTGCCATCATGTCAGTGATTCTCTCGTTAACACAGGTGAGAGTGTTGACGAGGACAAGGCTGGAGATCACTCTGTCATGCTGATTGAGTTAGAATAACAGACTGGAAGCTTTAAAAGGAGGGTGGTGCTTGAAATCATTGTTCTTCCTCTGTTAACCATGGTTACAGTGAGGGAAAAAAGTATTTGATCCCTTGCTGATTTTGTACGTTTGCCCACTGACAAAGAAATGATCAGTCTATAATTTTAATGGTAGGTTTATTTGAACAGTGAGAGACAGAATAACAATAAAAAAAATCCAGAAAAACGCAAGTCAAAAATGTTATAAATTGATTTGCATTTTAATGAGGGAAATAAGTATTTTACCCCCTCTCAATCAGAAAGATTTCTGGCTCCCAGGTGTCTTTTATACAGGTAACGAGCTGAGATTAAGAGCACACTCTTAAAGGGAGTGCTCCTAATCTCAGTTTGTTACCTGTATAAAAGACACCTGTCCACAGAAGCAATCAATCAATCAGATTCCAAACTCTCCACCATGGCCAAGACCAAAGAGCTCTCCAAGGATGTCAGGGACAAGATTGTAGACCCTACACAAGGCTGGAATGGGCTACAAGACCATCGCCAAGCAGCTTGGTGAGAAGGTGACAACAGTTGGTGCGATTATTCGCAAATGGAAGAAACACAAAATAACTGTCAATCTTCCTCGGCCTGGGGCTCCATGCAAGATCTCACCTCGTGGAGTTGCAATGATCATGAGAACGGTGAGGAATCAGCCCAGAACTACACAGGAGGATCTTGTCAATGATCTCAAGGCAGCTGGGACCATAGTCACCAAGAAAACAATTGGTAACACATTACGCCGTGAAGGACTGAAATCCTGCAGCGCCCACTGCTTCCCCCTGCTCAAGAAAGCACATATACAGGCCCGTCTGAAGTTTGCCAATGAACATCTGAATGATTCAGAGGAGAACTGGGTGAAAGTGTTGTGGTCAGATGAGACCAAAATCGAGCTCTTTGGCATCAACTCAACTCGCCGTGTTTGGAGGAGGAGGAATGCTACCTATGACCCCAAGAACACCATCCCCACCGTCAAACATGGAGGTGGAAACATTATGCTTTGGGGGTGTTTTTCTGCTAAGGGGCTAGGACAACTTCACTGCATCAAAGGGACGATGGACGGGGCCATGTACCGTCAAATCTTGGGTGAGAACCTCCTTCCCTCAGCCAGGGCATTGAAAATGGGTAGTGGATGGGTATTCCAGTATGACAATGACCCAAAACACACGGCCAAGGCAACAAAGGAGTGGCTCAAGAAGAAGCACATTAAGGTCCTGGAGTGGCCTAGCCAGTTTCCAGACCTTAATCCCATAGAAAATCTGTGGAGGGAGCTGAAGGTTCAAGTTGCCAAACGTCAGCCTCGAAACCTTAATGACTTGGAGAAGATCTGCAAAGAGGAGTGGGACAAAATCCCTCCTGAGATGTGTGCAAACCTGGTGGCCAACTACAAGAAATGTCTGACCTCTGTGAATGCCAACAAGGGTTTTGCCACCAAGTACTAAGTCATGTTTTGCAGAGGGCTCAAATACTTATTTCCCTCAATAAAATGCTAATCAATTTATAACATTTTTGACATGCGTTTTTCTGGATTTTTGTTTTGTTATTCTGTCTCTCACTGTTCAAATAAACCTACCATTAAAATTATAGACTGATCATGTCTTTGTCAGGGGGCAAATGTACAAAATCAGCAGGGGATCAAATACTTTTTTCCCTCACTGTACCTGCAAGGAAACACGTGCCGTCATCATTGCTTTGCACAAAAAGGGCTTCACAGGCAAGGGTATTGCTGCTAGTAAGATTGCACCTAAATCAACCATTTATCGGATCATCAAGAACTTCAAGGAGAGAGGTTCAATTGTTGTGAAGAAGGCATTAGGGCGCCCAAGAAAGTCCAGCAAGCGCCAGGACCGTCTCCTAAAGTTGATTCAGTTGCGGGATCGGGGTACCCCCAGTGCAGAGCTTGCTCAGGAATGGCAGCAGGCAGGTGTGAGTGCATCTGCACGCACAGTGAGGCGAATACTTTTGGAGGAAGGCCTGGTGTCAAGAAGGGCAGCAAAGAAGCCACTTCTCTCCAGGAAAAAGATCAGGGACAGACTGATATTCTGCAAAAGGTCCAGGGATTGGACTGCTGAGGACTGGGGTAAAGTAACTTTCTCTGATGAATCCCCTTTCCGATTGTTTGGGGCATCCGGAAAACACCTTGTCCAGAGAAGACAAGGTGAGCGCTACCATCAGTCCTGTGTCATGCCAACAGTAAAGCATCCTGAGACCATTCATGTGTGGGGTTGCTTCTCAGCCAAGGGAGTGGGCTCACTCACAATTTTGCCTAAGAACACAGCCATGAATAAAGAATGGTACCAACACATCCTCCGAGAGCAACTTCTCTCAACCATCCAAGAACAGTTTGGTGACAACCAATGCCTTTTCCAGCATGATGGAGCACCTTGCCATAAGGCAAAAGTGATAACTAAGTGGCTCGGGGAACAAAACATCGAAAATTTGGGTCCATGACCAGGAAACTCCCCAGACCTTCATCCCATTGATAACTTGTGGTTGATCCTCAAGAGGCGGGTGGACGAACAAAAACCCACAAATTCTGACAAACTCCAAGCATTGATTATGCAAGAATGGGCTGCCATCAGTCAGGATGTGGCCCAGAAGTTAATTGACAGCATGCCAGGGCGGATTGCAGAGGTCTTGAAAAAGAAGGGTCAACACTGCAAATATTGACTCTTTGCATAAACTGAATGTAATTGTCAATAAAAAGACCCTCACAAACCTTTACAGATGCACCAATGAGAGCATCCTGTCAGGCTGTATCACGCCTTGTACGGCAACTGCACCGCCCTCAACCGCAGGGTTCTCCAGAAGGTGGTTCGGTCTGCCCAACACATCACTTGGGGCACACAGCCTGCCCTCCAGGACACCTACAGCACCCGATGTCACAGGAAGACCAAAAAGATCATCAAGGACATCAACCACCCGAGCCACGGCTTGTTTACCCCACTATCATCCAGAAGGCGAGGTCAGTACAGGTGCATCAAAGCTTGGACTGAGAGACTGAAAAAGGCCATCAGACAGGTAAATATACAGTGGGGAAAAAAAGTATTTAGTCAGCCACCAATTGTGCAAGTTCTCCCACTTAAAAAGATGAGAGAGGCCTGTAATTTTCATCATAGGTACACGTCAACTATGACAGACAAATTGAGAAAAAAAATCCAGAAAATCACATTGTAGGATTTTTAATGAATTTATTTGCAAATTATGGTGGAAAATAAGTATTTGGTCACCTACAAACAAGCAAGATTTCTGGCTCTCACAGACCTGTAACTTCTTCTTTAAGAGGCTCCTCTGTCCTCCACTCGTTACCTGTATTAATGGCACCTGTTTGAACTTGTTATCAGTATAAAAGACACCTGTCCACAACCTCAAACAGTCACACTCCAAACTCCACTATGGCCAAGACCAAAGAGCTGTCAAAGGACACCAGAAACAAAATTGTAGACCTGCACCAGGCTGGGAAGACTGAATCTGCAATAGGTAAGCAGCTTGGTTTGAAGAAATCAACTGTGGGAGCAATTATTAGGAAATGGAAGACATACAAGACCACTGATAATCTCCCTCGATCTGGGGCTCCACGCAAGATCTCACCCCGTGGGGTCAAAATGATCACAAGAACGGTGAGCAAAAATCCCAGAACCACACGGGGGGACCTAGTGAATGACCTGCAGAGAGCTGGGACCAAAGTAACAAAGCCTACCATCAGTAACACACTACGCCGCCAGGGACTCAAATCCTGCAGTGCTAGACGTGTCCCCCCTGCTTAAGCCAGTACATGTCCAGGCCCGTCTGAAGTTTGCTAGAGTGCATTTGGATGATCCAGAAGCGGATTGGGGAGAATGTCATATGGTCAGATGAAACCAAAATAGAACTTTTTGGTAAAAACTCAACTCGTCGTGTTTGGAGGACAAAGAATGCTGAGTTGCATCCAAAGAACACCATACCTACTGTGAAGCATGGGGGTGGAAACATCATGCTTTGGGGCTGTTTTTCTGCAAAGGGACCAGGACGACTGATCCGTGTAAAGGAAAGAATGAATGGGGCCATGTATCGTGAGATTTTGAGTGAAAACCTCCTTCCATCAGCAAGGGCATTGAAGATGAAACGTGGCTGGGTCTTTCAGCATGACAATGATCCCAAACACACCGCCCGGGCAACGAAGGAGTGGCTTCGTAGAAGCATTTCAATGTCCTGGAGTGGCCTAGCCAGTCTCCAGATCTCAACCCCATAGAAAATCTTTGGAGGGAGTTGAAAGTCCGTGTTGCCCAGCGCACAGCCCCAAAACATCACTGCTCTAGAGGAGATCTGCATGGAGGAATGGGCCAAAATACCAGCAACAGTGTTTGAAAACCTTGTGAAGACTTACAGAAAACGTTTGACCTGTGTCATTGGCAACAAAGGGTATATAACAAAGTATTGAGAAACTTTTGTTATTGACCAAATACTTATTTTCCACCATAATTTGCAAATAAATTCATTAAAAATCCTACAATGTGATTTTCTGGAATTCTTTTTCTCATTTTGTCTTTCATAGTTGACGTGTACCTATGATGAAAATTACAGGCCTCTCTCATCTTTTTAAGTGGGAGAACTTGCACAATTGGTGGCTGACTAAATACTTTTTTTCCCCACTGTACATCACTAGCTGGCCTCCACCCAGTACCCTGCCCTGAACTTAGTCACTGTCACTAGCCGGTTACCATCCGGTTACTCAACCCTGCACCTTAGAGGCTGCTGCCCTATGTACATAGACATGGAATCACTGGTCACTTGAATAATGTTTAAGTACAGTTTTACTCATTTCATATGTATATACTGTATTCTACTGTATTCTAGTCAATGCCAGTCAGACATTGCTCGTCCTAATATTGATATATTTCTTAATTCCATTCTTTTACTTTTAGATTTGTTTGTATTGTTGTGAATTGTTAGATACTACTGCACTGTTTCAGCTAGGAACACAAGCATTTTGCTACACCGACAATAACATCTGCTAAATATGTGTATGCGACCAATAAAATTGTATTTGATTTGCATATATCATAGCATCATGTAGACGTTAAATGTATCTCTACCAGTATAGAGTCTGATAGCGGAAATAGTTGGAATGGCTTTGTTCTAGCAGGTGTAACTGAGAAGTTGTGAACTGTCAGTGCTCTCTGAGTGGAGGGAGGTCGTGAAGAGGGTGCGATGGATGTCTTTGAGGGGTAAAATTGTGGCTTCTTATCTACATTCCATTAAAGTCACCAACCATGGCCAAAAACGTGAGGGTAGAGCTGGGGAGCAGGGTAGCAAAATATAGCCACCTGCATTGTACTCGCTCAAGCTCCTTCTCTAGCGCTTTGGTGCAACTGACAAGCTGAACATCAGCATACTCCAGCACAACATCCTTGAATACATCAGCCCTTGTAATGTTGTTATAATATTCTTATAATCCATATACTGTATATCAGCACCATGTCACCAGGTCAAATTCCTGGTACATGTAAATATTCTTGGTGAATAAAGTTTGTTCTGCTTTTACAGCCCGTTGTTACAAAGTTAGTTACAAACAGAAGCAAAATCACCATGTCAATAGCAACACAACCCAGTAACATAACAACAGTGTACCGCATCAGCCAACATATCATGGAAACAATTGTTACGGAGTCTAGTTGATAGGTAATCGACTAGTTGGACTGTTCCCCAGACTCCACGCGTAGGGATTTGTACAAGGCTTAACAAGGCTATTGAACTGAACATTGGTGTCTGTCTTTATTCCTTAATCCAACATATCATACAGAAACAACAATCTCACTAGTAAGTCCTAGCAAAAATCAGTGGAGTAGGTTTTTAGTGTGTTAATGGCTAAGGGCACAAAGCTTATACTGAAACATGCCTTATTGCATCATACTATGGCTGGATGTGAATAATGTGAAGTCAGTATCATCTGCCATGGGGCTTGCCTTGCGTGTAATCTTGTATTATGCCTTAGTGATTTCTTAGCTGATTATGGCCCACTTCTCATATGAAGTCTGTGATATGTATACTGATCCATATATAACACTGGATTAGGATATGTCTTAACAAGTGTCATTCTGTTCTTAGGACAAAGAAGATCATCAATTTTTCCTGATCAAAGAGAGGTTTTGAAAGTCTTATTTGACCAGGGAATGACCAGGAGAGGCAGCCACCAGAGCTGGACTGTCGGAGAGTGTGGTGGAGGTGAGGGTCATTAATGTTCTGTTTTGTATTCTGTGAACATCAGAAAGGGTTTTGTCTTTTTGTAATATCTCCCTGGGTTCTGGGCAAAACATTTGGCTTAGGACTACTTAGGACACTTCCTATGGCCTTACTGATGATGCACCTTTTATATAAGACATTAATTTAAAGCATCTTAACCTTGGGTGGTATGGTTCGGCAGCGTCAAGTCTCAAAGCATCCCATCACTCTACAAATCAAGAACCATCCATAAATCCAGAAAATGTTACTAAGACACACCCACTATACAACCAGTACCAACATCTGCTGTCAGGTCGAAGGTTCAAAACCCCACTCTGTAGAACAAACAGGGCACACAAGTCATTCATATCAACTAGCATCAGGTTCCTAAATCCAGGAAGACTAAACCGTAACTCACCACCTACAGTATACCTCTATCTATTTGTCTGTCTGACCTTGTCTTGTGAAGTATGTCCTGTGATATTTATGTTGTATTTAAGTGAAGTGTTGAATGTTCTGTGACGTGTTACATGTGTGCCATTATTCCCAAACAAATGCCGCTATGGAACAATTAAGTATTCATTCATCCATCGTTGTCGGGCTATTGGATTCTCAATGCACTCCCTACTCCTTTCCCTTGGCTAGCTATCAGATAATTATGACTTCAAATTCTGAAAGAATAACATGCAAATCCTGGATCCTATCCTCTGCTGTTGTGATAATAATGTTGATTCTTATGTTATTTTAACTTTTTCCAGTAGCTATTTGTGTTTTGCCTCTAGTTTCACATTGCCTGGTAAAACCCAGATTCAAAACACCCCCCACTGCCCCTCTGGTTGTGACACAATACAGATAATTCATGGTATATAAGGGCTCCTTTTCAATCATCTGCAAGATAAAACGCTGAGTTGGTGGAGCAATATTTTTGTGTCTACTCTTTTAATAAACTATTATGTGCAATTACTCTGATTTGAAAATGTGATGCTGTAGTCTTTACTATTGTGTTGTCTTCCTGTTGTTTCCTCTAGAATTGGTCAGGGAATGAAAGAAGAAAACTGTCCCAGAGTCAAGCTGTTCCTCAAAAAAAAAAACCTAAGCTCTACAAATGGAATGTGTCAGCTTACAACCTGTTTATGAGGGACCACCTTAAAGCAAAAGGTTTGTGCAGGTTTGGCTTTAATTAGCTGTTTGCAATTACAAGAGCAAGGCAGGCATTCTAGTATTGTGGACTGTATGCATTTCTCAATCGGTGTGTCTTTGATGTAGGTTCATTATTATTATTTTTAGATGAATGATCAAAGGGGTTTCTCAAGTCTAACAACAAATTCTAAAGTCTACTGACTCCATCTGACATATATTTCTACTTTGTTTCAACAAGTAAATGTTTTTGTTGTTGTTGTAATGCCTTGATAGAATAGATAGATAAAACAATGTCACTGACATTGTCATGTTTTCTGTTGTATGTCAGGATTTATGGCAGGTACACAGGGCAAAAGGCAGGTATTACCACCTGCCACAACAGCCCATTACAGTGAGGAGGCAGACAAGCTACAGGCAGGAGGTCAGGAGTTGAAGGGGAACCTGAAGGCCTTAAAAGTCAAAGATTATTTAAGACGGCTGAAATCAATGGTGGGAATATATACTGTAGGGTCACAATAGTAAATCATGAAATGTTGAAACTTTTACTTTTAAAAAGTAATGTATTTTGATTTGATAGTTGGGAGTTAGATTTGAGATACAGATTTAAGATCCAGAGAACAGGCATTTTTCTTATGAAAGGATTTCAGTCTTTTTGCCAACTCTTTTCCTATAAGCATTTTTAGGTATTGTCTTTTTTTACATATAATTTCATTTATTATTTATCTTGTTTATTTCAATATCATTTTTTGTTAGGTTATCGAGTTGGAAGGTAAGGGGGTTGACACAGCTTTCCTTGTCCACAACCCAGAGGACCTCATACCAGTCAGCACAGCCTCATCTGGGAGGGGAAAGGAATTTGTTGAGGGCCAGGATCTGATCGCCAAGTTTTCTGTACACTTTTCTGGTACACATACTTTAAACATAACTTTAGTAACACTTAACCTCAAGCATACAAATGTAGGATATTCATTTGATCACCCTGTTGCAGGAAAACTTTTCTGCAATGCAGGACATTTTTAACTTGTAGTGTATTTGAGGTTTGAAAAGGCTTCTGAAGTTTGTAATGTCCACTTAGAAATGTCAGACTTGATTTTCCCTTGCGATAAATGTATCAACCCCTGACAAAATGTCAGTTTATTATAATCCACATATCACATTTCCTGTTACTGCAGGATTATTTTCCTGCTGTAGCAAACTGACTCAAATTAAGATCCTACATCTGTACATCTATAATGCCTTTAAACACACTCATACAGCACTGTGCCTCTTTTATTGTTACATCTAGGCAAACCTGCAGCTTCACAGTCAAAGGGGTTTGACAAGGCTAGGGTGCAAGGAATACAAGCCTAATTCAACCAGTATAGTATGTACCATTTTATTTGAAATAACTATTAAAATGTACTCTGTGATTCAACAATTAAGCAAGCTTAAAACATTTTACCACTAAAATTCACAGGCAGAGTTCTGGATACAAGGCCTGACATAAACATATGTGGTAGCTGTGCCTTGTTGGTTTACATTGTTGATATTCAAGTAAGCAGATTTCTGGATCACTGGTAGAAGCTTGGAATAATGTGTACACTTGATATTCCTTCACTAAAGCCTTATTTCTGTTTCTGTTTAGATGAAGCAGGTAGACAGGGCAGAGTTCCATATATGGCTGTGGCTGCCAAGAAGGTGGTCATTGAAGTAGAGGGCATGCCAGGTGGGATAGAGTTAAAAAAGTGCAACTCAATACTAGGAAGGTGTTCCTAATGTTTTGTAAACTGTAATTGTATGTTATGTCACTGAAGTGTGTATGTTATGAATGATGCTTGGCTTAGTTCAATGCTAAATTCCAGATAAACAACAGCACTGCACCTGACTTTGCACAGCAAATGTGTACTGCATGTTAAAATAGTAAAAGATAAAATAGTAAATGTAGTCAATGACGAGCATCTTTGCTGGCATAGAAAGAGTCCGTTCAGAATTAGAAATTGGGTAAATGTGTGGAAACTCATTTACCACACTACGTAATGAATGAGGTGTTTCAGTGCAGACATTATATTAAAAACATTTTCAAAATGTACTGTGAATGTAGCCAACAAGCCAACCTGTATTTTATTACCTTACAATTGATCACTTTGTAATTGTGTCTCTGTATTTATTTTCTTCCAGTCATACACATACATCCTTGCAGTTGCAATGAACTCCATTATTGCTTAGCCACAATGAATTATTTTTTAATAAAAAATGTTATTCAACATTTTGTTGGGTGTAATTACATTGATAGATCGAGTGAACATTGGATAAGCAACACTGAACTGCACTGGTTGGGCGTGACGGAGAGAAGTTGTCACTACAAGCCTTACATCAAAGTTGCCTGAAGCTGAATGCCCTGACCAGTTATTGAAAAGAAAATCCTTGTGTCTAATTTACATAAGGTTACTGGCGTGGACCCCCCAAAAAAACACATTCTTCACATTTAGTGGCCTCCCGAGTGGCGAGGTGGTCTAAGGCATTGCATCGCAGTGCTAGCTGTGCCACTAGAGATCCTGGTTCGAATCCAAGCTCTGTCGTAGCTGGCCGCGACCGGGAGACCCATGGGGCGGCGCACAATTGGCCCAGCATCGTCCAGGGTAGGGGAGGGAATGGCCGGCAGGGATGTAGCTCAGTTGGTAGAGCATGGCGTTTGCAACGTCAAGGTTGTGGGTTCGATTCCCACGGGGGGCCAGTATGAAAAAATTACGTATGCACTAACTGTAAGTTGCTCTGGATAAGAGCGTCTGCTAAATGACGTACATTTATAAAATACCATTTAAAGTTTCATTGCAACCATGGTGTTAATTTTTACTGAAGCATATACAGTATATCAAATAACATGACAATGATCCACATCATATGGGTCAGACGGTCCTAAACCACTTTGCCCAACACGTTATATAAATAAAACTTTTAAAGGTTGGTGTGACTTGTATTATGATAGGGTCCTAAAAGCTATTAGCCGAATGGCTTAAACCATGCTTGAAACGGAGCAAGCCATTCGGCTATATGGTAAAATCATGTGGCACAAAGGAACAAGCCACAATTGAAAGTTATGGTGTAGTTTACAATGCACTGCTGGAATGGGTTGTGTGTGTATATATATATATATATATATATATATATTCGATTGACTAAATGATTGTCATCGATACACTGGGTCACATTTATTTGGATAGTCCGGATTTTCCATCTGTAGATGCTCTACTATGTGTTGATAAGCAACTGCTTGCTACGGTTAGAGTTAGGTTTAGAATAAGGGTTACAGTTAGTAGATAATTAGTTGAAATGTTAATGATAGTCCATCTGTAGATGCGCTACAGTCCATACACTGTAACCTTATTCATTTTGGCAAACAGAGAAACAAGTTATACTGTAGTAGGATGTCAATGGGATTGAGTAACATACAAAAGCATGCTTCTGGTCTCCCGGAGTGTTTTATTACTGTCATTTTCAATCACTGGTGCAATTTTTTACAAGTATGTGGTAAATTTTCACAACTATTAGCCCATAAATCAACAGATCATCAAAATGGGACATGTTTCAAAACAAGTACATTTGTAATCGACTGAGTACAACAAACATATTCACAAAGTCACTTGTTCACTGCACCAAATCAATCCAACAATTGGCATACATATTACATCTAAGTATCTATCTGCTTTTCACAATACATTATTCAAATAACTTTTGATATGGTTCTTGTAATTTGTTAAAATACATACTAAATATGACTTAATCAATTAGCTCAAAACTGATAACTAGTAAAACTAATTGTATAGTGCATACCAAAAGTAAAGTGTCTAGTTCACATATACACAGTGTACAAAACATTATGAATACCTGGGCCCAGATTCACAAAACACTTCCGGAAAAACGTAAGCTTCTAAAAATAAAATCGTTCATAACATAGTTCATAAGTGCAATTCCTCAACAATATCTTAAGATTTAATGATTTTAATGGTTTAAAATAATCAATACTGAAACTTTGAGATTAAGTTTGTTAGTGAATTAAACATGTTCAATTGCTTTCATGATATTATTCTCTCACTGCCCAGAGTTTAAGACAAGGTTTAGCTATCTTGGAATTATGAACAAATCCAATAACTTTATTTTCAAGAATCTAATTTCTTCTTAACTTTTTGCTTAAGGAGAAACATAAGAAATAGCGCAAGAACATTTTTGAGGAATAGCAACTTTGCTTAACTTTCTTCATAAGTCTATAGTTAAGGAAAAAGTGGCAGTTAAGAAGAAATTCACAAAACCTTTAGAGGTTTTTGTGAATCTCAGCCCTGCTCTTTCCATGACATACAGTAGACTGACTAGGTGAATCCAGGTGAAAGCTATGATCCCTTATTGATTTAACTTGTTAAATCCACTTAAAATCAGTGTAGATGAAGGGGAGGAGACCGTGTAGTGCCTAAAAGAAACACTTTTGCTGGTCCATGCTTGTGATGATAAAGGAATCCGCCGACACTGTACTCTGTTCACAAAGGTTTATTATAACAAAGAGTTTACAGCATCGAATTTTGGCAAACATCTGCAGATGTCTGGAAAACAGCCCGAGCCAATCTGATTAGCTATTCTTTTTATTCTATTGTTCAAGACATGCTTTTACATGACGTATTATGGTGTGATTCTAAAAACCAATCCCTAGTCTTTCTCTACTCCCCATCTCCTCTTTCCATGATCAGTAATGTTTTCCAGATGTTTCCAGCACAGTAGAGTAGAGTTACATCATTTTGCCACATCAGCAAAATCTTAGGGCCACGTTTCCTACTTTAAGCAACGGTCAGCATTTGTAGATTAAGATACTACAACCGGTTAAAGAAGGATTTCTAAGCCTTGAGACAATTGAGACTTGGATTGTGTATGTGTGCCATTCAGAGGGTGAATGGGCAAGACAAATTATTTAAGTGCCTTTGAACGGGGTATGGTAGTAGGTGCCAGGCACACCGTTTTGTGTAAAGTACGGCAACCCTGCTGGGTTTTTCACACTCAACAGTTTTACGTGTATCAAGAATGGTCCACCACCCAAAGGACATCCAGCCAACTTGACACAACAGTGGGAAGCATTGGAGTCAACATGGGTCAGCATCCCTGTGGAACGCTTTCGACACATTGTAGAGTCCATGCCCTGACAAATTGAGGCTGTTCTGAGGGTAAAAGCGGGGGGGGGGTGCAACTCAATATTAGGAAGGTGTTCGTAATGTTTGGAATACTCAGTGTATAGTTTGTCCCTATAGAACTCACACGCACACACAGACAGACATTCCTTAACCACTTTCATCTTCTGCATCACTGTCCTCCGATTCACTGTCCTCCTCTACATCTGTGCTGACCGAGCCATCACCAGCCAACATTGAAAATGCTTGCTGGAGCTTTAATAAGTTCTGCATTTTGTTTCGGAGCGGCACAGAGGCACCCAGGTGAAAGCGTGTTGGCTCGGCCTCACACTGCCCAAGAGAAGAAAGGGCCTCTTCAAAAAGCCCCAGCTCTCGCTGGCAATACAAAAGGCAATTTTGTAGGTCTGCCTGTATAAGGTGCCTCTCCTCTGCTGCCCTAAGGCACATGTTATGCAGCATCACTGCATGCTGCTTTGCCCGGAGCAGACTGTCCCCCAAGCTGTTGGATACCTGGGACCAGACTGGATGGTCTTGCTGGAGAACATCCACATACTCCAGTCTTGGCGGGAATTGAGGTGACTTGTTCCTTCCATTGTAGGCGTTGATCTGCTGTTTTATTCTCTCCGATGTCCAATTGATTTTTCTGGAGAGCCACACAGCAATGGTTTGTCCATCTGAAAAACAATTTTAAGAAATGGCAATGAAAATCTTGAAGTTTGATAGAAATCTTTCATATAGTTCAAAGCACCTGGGTGAATGAGAATTAGATAACAACAGCAGTGATATGCCAGGGTGTGATGCAGTGTCTCTTCTCCATGGCCTTCAACCTTTTCTCCAGGCTGAAACCTATATTGACTAGCCCCAATACAGTGGGACAAATATGATGGAGACAACATCCTAAAAAAGCTATTTACTTTTCAAGCTGAGTAGTCAACTGAGCGTTCCTATCATCAGTGATTGACGGGGACATCATGTCAGACCTAGAAAATATTATACAAATATATAAGCGAAAATATAACAGTATGAAAGCATCTCAACATAAAAATAACCAGTCAGGAAGGCAAAACCATTTGAGTGTAGAGTGGATTATGCAGCGTGAAGTGTTGGCACACAGGTCAGAAGACTTCATGTAGAATAGATTAAGCAGGTGAGGGGGGTGGGGGAACTCATGTTTTTGGGATATGTAGTGGAAAGGGGCAGGTGACAGCAGGATGTGGTGATAAGAGTACAGAGTAACAGGGAGTAGCTATGCAGATGGAAGAGATTGTGGGACCAGGACACAGCACACAGTAGGGTATAGGAACGTGGCAGTCATGACTGGTTGGGCTAAGCCAGACAGAAAAGGGTGTTTAAAATCTTAGGTCAGATATGTAGCAACTACTTACGCGACTCGACGTTGCTCTGCGAGTTTCTACGTATCTCTCCTGCCAGGTAAGGAACAACGTCCTCGTCTGTGAGGGTCTCCTTTATCTGACGGGTCCAAACTTCCACATCCGACTGTGTGCTGCCTACAACATAATCAAGGGCCTAATGAAATCTATTGCAGAACGAAATAAACCACACTGGCAGTTGTGCTGAGTTCTACATGTGCAATGCTCACAAGTTAGTGAAAAATATCTTATTAGGAATTTTATTAAAATATCAAATTGTCAGTGAAACCACAGGAAAGGTTTTCATCATCAAATCAAACGTATTTTATAAAGCCCTTTTTACATCAGCAGTTGTAAAACAGCATCACAAAGTGCTTTACAGATACCCTGCCTAAAACCCCAAAGAGCAAGCAATGCAGAGGCAGAAGCACAATACAAGCAGTTCATGGTGTGCATGCTTGTCAGACTGATGGATAATCAGAACAGGATAGAGCACACAAAAAAACGTTCAAATATTCATAGATGACCAGCAGGGTCAGGTAAAGACCATAATGGCTATAGAGGATACAAACATTTCAAGACTCTAGGGTTATATGGCTTTCAGGTTTCAGGAAGTCAAGGTTTATGGGTGGAGTGGGTTGTGGGGGCTAGTACCTTTCTGTTCACCTTCCCACCTATGGGCCAGACTACACTCAATCATAGGACTGACAGAAGAGAGAAGTCTTCAGTCTAGACTTGAAGTTGAGACTGAGTCTGATTCTGATTCTCTCATATCGGCAAACCACTCCATAAAGAGGAGCTCTGTAGGAGAAAGAAAGCCTGGACTTCAGCTACTGAAGACCTGCTTCCAAATCATATGATTAAATTAGTAGAAAAGGATCATTACATATAATTTTTTTAAATTGAGCGAAACACATGGAATCTAACCTGGAATGCTGTTAAGCAGCACCATCAACTCCTCCTTTGCCTGCTCCTTCAGGACCTTCTGCCGACAGAGTTGTATTGCTGGTGCTATAACATATGTAGGTGAACATACTTTTTATAGATTGTTTAAAATACATCAGCGTTTTTTTTGCAAAATGATATCAACACAATCCTGAACAATGCGTCGTCTCAATACTTAACTGATTTCCAGTTCTACATTTATACCTTGCTTCTCCCTGACCCTGGCTGCGTAGTAGAGGAGGGTATCAGTGAAGGGTGTCAACACGATGAGATGGTGATCTCTTTTGTGATCTTCCCAAATTTTCTAAGGTAGAACCAGAACCTCTCCATCTGTTCTCCTTCAGCAAGCCCACTACCAGTCACATATCTGGTACCGTCAGTGATCTGAAATGTAAAGTACAATCAGAAACCATAATGAGCATTACAATGGGTGATGATTAATTAAGGGACTAGGACAAATTACATCTAGCTGTTTCTTAATATTGTTAGGGCAACTGTGCAACTACAAAGAATTGGTGTTTAACAGAATAAATGATTTTAAATATATATATTCATTACCTGACAGTCAGCATCATGAGCATAGGCATGAAAGGCTGGCACTGCAAATGTGGTGTCCACCATCAGATCGGGACTGTTTTTCTAAATGTCAAAATAATTTAGTGTAGGAGCAGTTATTTTGTGCATTTACAGTTGAAGTCGGAAGTTTACATACACTTAGGTTGGAATCATTAAAACTTGTTTTTCAACCACTCCACAAATGTCTTGTTAACAAACTATAGTTTTGGCAAGTCGGTTAGGACATCTACTTTGTGCATGACACAAGTAATTTTTCCAACAATTGTTAACAGACAGATTATTTCACTTATAATTCACTGTATCACAATTCCAGTGGGTCAGAAGTTTACATACAATAAGTTGACTGTGCCTTTAAACAGTTTGGAAAATTCCAGAAAATGATGTCATGGCTTTAGAAGCTTCTGATAGGCTAATTGACATCATTTGAGTCAATTAGAGGTGTACCTGTGGATGTATTTCAAGGCCTGGGAAAATCAAAAGAAAATCAGCAATTTCCAAACGCCTGAAGGTACCACGTTCATCTGTACAAACAATAGTATGCAAGTATAAACACCATGGGACCACGCAGCCGTCATACCGCTAAGGAAGGAGACGCGTTCTGTCTCCTAGAGATGAATGTACTTTGGTGTGAAAAGTGCAAATCAATCCCAGAACAACATCAAAGGACCTTGTGAAGATGCTGGAGGAAACAGGTACAAAAGTATCTATATCCACAGTAAAACGAGTCCTATATGACATAACCTGAAAGGCCGCTCAGCAAGGAAGAAGCCACTGCTCCAAAACCGCCATAAAAAAGCCAGACTACGGTTTGCAACTGCACATGGGGACTGTTTGGAGAAATGTCCTCTGGTCTGATGAAACAGAAATATGACTTTTTGTCCATAATGACCATAGTTACAGTGGGGGAAAAAAGTATTTAGTCAGCCACCAATTGTGCAAGTTCTCCCACTTAAAAAGATGAGAGAGGCCTGTAATTTTCATCATAGGTACACGTCAACTATGACAGACAAATTGAGGAAAAAAAATCCAGAAAATCCCATTGTAGGATTTTTTATGAATTTATTTGCAAATTATGGTGGAAAATAAGTATTTGGTCACCTACAAACAAGCAAGATTTCTGGCTCTCACAGACCTGTAACTTCTTCTTTCAGAGGCTCCTCTGTCCTCCACTCGTTACCTGTATTAATGGCACCTGTTTGAACTTGTTATCAGTATAAAATACACCTGTCCACAACCGCAAACAGTCACACTCCAAACTTCACAATGGCCAAGACCAAAGAGCTGTCAAAGGACACCAAAAACTAAATTGTAGACCTGCACCAGGCTGGGAAGACTGAATCTGCAATAGGTAAGCAGCTTGGTTTGAAGAAATCAACTGTGGGAGCAATTATTAGGAAATGGAAGACATACAAGACCACTGATAATCTCCCTCGATCTGGGGCTCCACGCAAGATCTCACCCCGTGGGGTCAAAATGATCACAAGAACGGTGAGCAAAAATCCCAGAACCACACGGGGGGACCTAGTGAATGACCTGCAGAGAGCTGGGACCAAAGTAACAAAGCCAACCATCAGTAACACACTACGCCGCCAGGGACTCAAATCCTGCAGTGCGAGACGTGTCCCCCTGCTTAAGCCAGTACATGTCCAGGCCCGTCTGAAGTGCATTTGGATGATCCAGAAGAGGATTGGGAAAATGTCATATGGTCAGATGAAACCAAAATGGGGTTGGAAACATCATGCTTTGGGGCTGTTTTTCTGCAAAGGGACCAGGACGACTTATCCGTGTAAAGGAAAGAATGAATGGGGCCATGTATCGTGAGATTTTGAGTGAAACCCTCCTTCCATCAGCAAGGGCATTGAAGATGAAACGTGGCTGGGTCTTTCAGCATGACAATGATCCCAAACACACCGCCCGGGCAACGAAGGAGTGGCTTCGTAAGAAGCATTTCAAGGTCCTGGAGTGGCCTAGCCAGTCTCCAGATCTCAACCCCATAGAAAATCTTTGTAGGGAGTTGAAAGTCTGTGTTGCCCAGCGACAGCCCCAAAAACATCACTGCTCTAGAGGAGATCTGCATGGAGGAATGGGCCAAAATACCAGCAACAGTGTGTGAAAACCTTGTGAAGACTTACAGAAAACGTTTGACCTGTGTCATTGCCAACAAAGGGTATATAACAAAGTATTGAGAAACTTTTGTTATTGACCAAATACTTATTTTCCACCATCATATGCCAATAAATTCATTAAAAATCCTACAATGTGATTTTCTGGATTTTTTTTTCTCATTTTGTCTGTCATAGTTGACGTGTACCTATGATGAAAATTACAGGCCTCTTTCATCTTTTTAAGTGGGAAAACTTGCACAATTGGTGGCTAACTAAATACTTTTTTTCCCCACTGTATGTTTTGAGGAAAAAGGGTGCTGCTTGCAAGCCGAAGAACACCATCCCAAACGTGAAGCACGGGGGTGGCAGCATCATGCTGTGGGGGTGCTTTGCTGCAGGAGGGACTGGTGCACTTCACAAAATAGATGGCATCATGAGGAAGGAAAATTATGTGGATATATTGAAGCAACATCTCAAGACATCAGTCAGGAAGTTAAAGCTTGGTCGCAAATGGGTCTTCCAAATGGACAATGACCCCAAGCATACTTCCAAAGTTGTGGCAAAATGGCTTAAGGACAACAAAGTCAAGGTATTGGAGTGGCCATCACAAAGCCCTGACCTCAATCCTATAGAACATTTGTGGGCAGAACTGAAAAAGCATGTGCGAGCAAGGAGGCCTACAAACCTGACTCAGTTACACCAGCTCTGTCAGGAGGAATGGGCCCAAATTCACCCAACTTATTGTGGTAAGCTTGTGGAAGGCTACCCGAAACGTTTGACCCAAGTTAAACAATTTAAAGGCAATGCTACCAAACACTAATTGAGTGTATGTAAACTTTTGACCCACTGGGAATGTGATGAAAGAAATAAAAGCTGAAATAAATCATTCTCTCTACTATTATTCTGACATTTGACATTCTTAAAATAAAGTGGTGATCCTAACTGACCTAATACAATGAATTTTTACTAGTATTAAATGTCAGGAATTGTGAAAAACTGAGTTTAAATGTATTTGGCTAAGGTGTATGTAAACTTCCGACTTCAACTGTAGGTGTAAAATATTACTTAAGATTTCAAAGCAGGTATGGAGCAAATTGTTTCAAGCCATTCATAAAACCGTATCAAGTGATTCATGAATCTCTTACTACAGGGTGGTGGTTAAATATGAAATATGTAATAGCTAACATAGATTGATATTCAATTTTACCTGTAAATGAGGCTTCAGCTGGCATGCAATGTCATAGTGAAGAAACGTTGTGATGTTTGGTCCCTGCATTGCTTTCAGGTCCCCCAGCAGGAACACAGCATTTGCAAGCCTGAAATGACAGTTCAACATCAGTCATCGTAGCCAATGTTATATATATATATATATATATATATACACACACACAGTGGGGGAAAAAAGTATTTAGTCAGCCACCAATTGTGCAAGTTCTCCCACTTAAAAAGATGAGAGAGGCCTGTAATTTTCATCATAGGTACACGTCAACTATGACAGACAAAATGAGGGAAAAAAATCCAGAAAATCACATTGTAGGATTTTTTATGAATTTATTAGCAAATTATGGTGGAAAATAAGTATTTGGTCACCTACAAACAAGCAAGATTTCTGGCTCTCACAGACCTGTAACTTCTTCTTTAAGAGGCTCCTCTGTCCTCCACTCGTTACCTGTATTAATGGCACCTGTTTGAACTTGTTATCAGTATAAAAGACACCTGTCCACAACCTCAAACAGTCACACTCCAAACTCCACTATGGCCAAGACCAAAGAGCTGTCAAAGGACACCAGAAACAAAATTGTAGACCTTCACCAGGCTGGGGAAGACTGAATCTGCAATAGGTAAGCAGCTTGGTTTGAAGAAATCAACTGTGTGAGCAATTATTAGGAAATGGAAGACATACAAGACCACTGATAATCTCCCTCGATCTGGGGCTCCACGCAAGATTTCACCCCGTGGGGTCAAAATGATCACAAGAACGGTGAGCAAAAATCCCAGAACCACACGGGGGACCAAATGAATGACCTGCAGAGAGCTGGGACCAAAGTAACAAAGCCTACCATCAGTAACACACTACGCCGCCAGGGACTCAAATCCTGCAGTGCCAGACGTGTCCCCCTGCTTAAGCCAGTACATGTCCAGGCCCGTCTGAAGTTTGCTAGAGTGCATTTGGATGGTCCAGAAGAGGATTGGGAGAACGTCATATGGTCAGATGAAACCAAAATAGAACTTTTTGGTAAAAACTCAACTCGTCGTGTTTGGAGGACAAAGAATGCTGAGTTGCATCCAAAGAACACCATACCTACTGTTAAGCATGGGGGTGGAAACATCATGCTTTGGGGGTGTTTTTCTGCAAAGGGACCAGGACGACTGATCCGTGTAAAGGAAAGAATGAATGGGGCCATGTATCGTGAGATTTTGAGTGAAAACCTCCTTCCATCAGCAAGGGCATTGAAGATGAAACGTGGCTGGGTCTTTCAACATGACAATGATCCCAAACACACCGCCCGGGCAACGAAGGAGTGGCTTCGTAAGAAGCATTTCAAGGTCCTGGAGTGGCCAGTCTCCAGATCTCAACCCCAGAGAAAATCTTTGGAGGGAGTTGAAAGTCCGTGTTGCCCAGCGACAGCCCCAAAACATCACTGCTCTAGAGGAGATCTGCATGGAGGAATGGGCCAAAATACCAGCAACAGTGTGTGAAAACCTTGTGAAGACTTACAGAAAACGTTTGACCTGTGTCATTGCCAACAAAGGGTATATAACAAAGTATTGAGAAACTTTTGTTATTGACCAAATACTTATTTTCCACCATAATTTGCAAATAAATTCATTAAAAATCCTACAATGTGATTTTCTGGATTTTGTTTTCTCATTTTGTCTGTCATAGTTGACGTGTACCTATGATGAAAATTACAGGCCTCTCTCATCTTTTTAAGTGGGAAAAATGCTCGTGCCTGCACGCCATCCCAAACACACCAGTTTTGTCCAGTTTCTGGGTTTTGGGTTTGGATCGCAGCGCATCCCTGGCTTGAAATCCCGGGCACCCCTGTAAAATGAAGTGAAAAAAATAATATTCACTAAGCAGTTCATGTTTCATCCAATCTGTTCAACTTCAAAAAAATATTATGGACAGAATAGTCCAATGGTAGAGTCGCATCACCAAGGATAAATGGCTTCTCCTGATTTCAATCAAACCTTTAAACTTCTCCAACATTAGCCCAGCTGTTGGTAATACACACAAACACACGTCACACAGAAGAGGGCTAGAGAAACTAACTGATTGTGAGATACATCCCATTCTTCTAAATCCAGTATACCTCAGTTGGTGTGTCTGATGCTCCTCCTTACAAAGCAGTCAACTTTGTCTTGGTCACAAAATAACCGCCCAGCATGTTTGGGACCCTCAATGCTGGTCCCAGACAATCTTTTTCTGGGAAGCCCAAATAGGGCATCAGCAGCAATAATTTGATGACCGTTTTCCTTTAAAATGATAATGCAAACAATTAATTATACAAAATTATTAGGGATACAGGGAATGGACATTTGCAAGGATATTACTTAAAACCTTCTGCTATTTGGGAAACATAGGTAATTTACGCTGTAGTTTCTTCGTGAATGTATCTGTAATCGGTAGTATCCACTAAGCAGATGATTGATCCACCTAGCTTTACCAGAGCCCCATTATCCAGCGTGTTGTGGATCCAGACAGGCCTTCATGGCAACCGTAGCGGCCTGGGTTGCAAAGCCACCCACAAAACTTTGCCGTCTGGCAATCCCATACTTTACCTGTTTCCGCTTCCCACAACTTGGACAAATGGTTGGGTTTTTGAGAGGCTTGCAATGGTATTGCCGCATAACATTACTACTGTTTGGCAAGGCAACGATAGAATATATATAAGAAAGACAACGGAGGTTATAAATTATGAACAACGCTGAATGCAAATAAGAATCCTAGCTTAGAGGAGTTGTTCCTTAATTGTTATCATTGACATACCTGTGGACAGAGAGGACACTTTGTTCCGTCCAAGGTCAGTGGCGCCAACTTCCTGACAGTCTCTCGTTCAAACTGCCAGTGTTTGAACTCCTCAAGTGATTCATTTGTGAGCTTCCGGTAGAGCTCAACTGTCTGTAGATAAAAAATAAAAAAACACTACTCCTCATAGTAAAGAACACTTACATGTATGGTTTGATTTCTAATTTAAAATACAATAACTACCTTCCAGTATGCATTGGATTTATGGAAAGGCAATCCCCCTCAATGACACCCCACACTCCAGTTGCAGGGCTGCAAACTGGGGCTGGAGGTCCACTGAAATTGCTGTTTGCAGCAGATAGGGGGTGGCAGGCTGGTCTGTAGCCGATCAGGGTGTCAAGTTCCAACTCACAGCTGTAAAACTGCAGCCAGACGTCATGAGCTCTTCCTGAAATGAGGACATTCCGTTTCTTAGATTGCATTGCTAAACATTACATCCGATGTTGGTGAGATGCATGTCTCTTAAGAACTTTCAAAATGACACCATATTTTCAGCATAACAACAGAGTGAACAGGGTTATGGTAAACTAGATCAAATGAAATCAAAGTCAAAGTTGTCATTTGCACAGGAATACAGCGTAGTGTACACAATACAATGAAATAAGTAGATAACTACAGTATATTAAGTACAGTACAGTAGTTGCCATAGCAGCAAAGAGTCAGTTCAGTTTTCATCAACAGTCTTATGGCTTGGAGGGAGAAACTGTCTCTGAGCATGGTGCTGCTACACTTGATGCTCTGATACCGTTTGCAAGATGGTAAAAGAGCCAGATGTCTTAGTTTCAAATTTTTATATAAGGCCTACCTCTAACGTCAACAACTGTCAGAAGACGGTTGTACTGGCTGTGACAGTCATGGTCATCTTGTCTCCTCCACTCCCATCGTAGGCCCACATGGGATAAACTGCCCTGACTAAGACAGACAGACACACAAAGTTGTTGTAGTACAGTACAGTAGTTGCAGATTTGAAACGACACTATCAGGGGGATATTTCATTGCACAAGTTGTTAGAAAACTCCAAATCCCCTCTGTGCTTGGCACGACAGATCTTGCCACATTTACCTTACTGCTGCAGGGAACTAACTTTTATAGAACTGAACTGTATGTACAGTTGAAGTCGGAAGTTTACATACACCTTTGCCAAATACATTTAAACTCAGTTTTTCACAATTCCTGACATTTAATCCTAGTAAAAAATCCTGGTATTAGGTCAGTTAGGATCACCACTTTATTTTAAGAATGTCAAATGTCAGAATAATAGTAGAGAGAATGATTTATTTCAGCTTTTATTTCTTTCATCACATTCCCAGTGGGTCAGAATTTTACATACACTCAATTAGTATTTGGTAGCATTGCCTTTAAATTGTTTAACTTGGGTCAAACGTTTCGGGTAGCCTTCCACAAGCTTACCACAATAAGTTGGGTGAATTTTGGCCCATTCCTCATGACAGAGCTGGTGTATCTGAGTCAGGTTTGTAGGCCTCCTTGCTCGCACACGCCGTTTCAGTGCTGCCCACACATTTTCTATAGGATTGAGGTCAGGGCTTTGTGATGGCCACTCCAATACCTTGACTTTGTTGTCCTTAAGCCATTTTGCCACAACTTTGGAAGTATGCTAGGGGGTCATTGCCCATTTGGAAGACCCATTTGCGACCAAGCTTTAACTTCCTGACTGATGTCTTGAGATGTTGCTTCAATATATCCACATAATTTTCCTTCCTCATGATGCCATTTATTTTGTGAAGTGCACCAGTCCCTCCTGCAGCAAAGCACTCCCACAGCATGATGCTGCCACCCCCGTGCTTCACGGTTGGGATGGTGTTCTTCGGCTTGCAAGCTACCCCCTTTTCCCTCCAAACATAACGATGGTCATTATGGCCAAACAGTTATATTTTTGTTTCATCAGACCAGAGGATATTTCTCCAAAAAGTAAGATCTTTGTCCCCATGTGCAGTTGCAAACCGTAGTCTGGCTTTTTTATGGCGGTTTTGGAGCAGTGGCTTCTTCCTTGCTGAGCGGCCTTTCAGGTTATGTCGATATAGAACTCATTTTACTGTGGATATAGATACTTTTGTACCTGTTTCCTCCAGCATCTTCACAAGGTCCTTTGCTGTTGTTCTGTGATTGATTTGCACTTTTCGCACCAAAGTACATTAATCTCTTGGAGACAGAACGCATCTCCTTCCTGAGCGGTATGACGGCTGTGTGGTCCCATGGTGTTTATAGTTTCATACTATTGTTTGTACAGATGAACGTGGTACCTTCAGGCGTTTGGAAATTGCACCCAAGGATGAACCAGACTTGTGGAGGTCTACAATTCTTTTTTCTGAGGTCTTGGCTGATTTCTTTTGATTTTCCCATGATGTCAAGCAAAGAGGCACTGAGTTTGAAGGTAGGCCTTGAAATACATTCACAGGTACACCTCCAATTGACTCAAATGATGTCAATTAGCCTATCAGAAGCTTCTAAAGCCATGACATCATTTTCTGGGATTTTCCAAGCTGTTTAAAAAAGGCACAGTCAACTTAGTGTATGTAAACGTCTGACCCACTGGAATTGTGATACAGTGAATTATAAGTGAAATAATCTGTCTGTAAACAATTGTTGGAAAAATTACTTGTGTCATGCACAAAGTAGATCTCCTAGCCGACTTGTCAAAACTATAGTTTGTTAACAAGAAATTGGTGGAGTGGTTGAAAAACGAGTTTTAATGACTCCAACCTAAGTGTATGTAAACTTCCGACTTCAACTGTACATGATCAACATTTTTGAATGGGAAGCCATTTTTTTTTGCCAGATGTTGACAGGTTTGTTGACATAACATAAAATACATTACCTTCCATAACTCCAACTGGTGGACAATGTTGGGAGTGCTGTGTGTTCTCACAGCACAGGTGGCACAGCGACAAATCTAGCGACTTTTTCTGGTGTTATTGGAGACTCTGACGTGAAGCACGTATCGTTCTTACTCTTCTCAACGAGCAGCGGGTGCTTTGTTACCCCCGTCCCAAAGCACTCACAGGAGCTGTTTACCCGTCTGCTTCCAGACCGCAAATGAATCGCGCATGCGGTTCCGCCGCTGGCTGATCCCCGCCCTGGCTTACATTCAGGGCGGGATGTAAATGTAGGATGTTTATTACTCAGTTTGTCTCTCCCACAACGGTATTACTCTCTCCTACAGCGCCCATCACAATTACATGCACATGGCAAAATATGCAAATTAGGCGATGACGTCATTTAGCGACTTTTAGGACAGCCAATACCTACTTTCCTTACTGACGAGTTGGCAACCCTGTGTAACGTGATTTGAACCTTCTGACCAACTAGTCGGTCAGGCGGCACCCCACTGTCTGATTCATATCGCTTGATTTCTGATGATTGTTCTCGATTATATAATGACTGATTGGTTCTGTATCGGGTGCACCAACATAGGCTGACATGCTGACCACACCGCACACGCGCATGTTGATCTTGTCCACCCACACCAGACGCACCCAGGACACACAGGTAGAAATATCAAAACGAACTCTGAACCAACTAGCTATATTAATTTGGGGACAGGTCAGAAAGCATTAAACATTTATGGCAATTTAGCTAGCTAGCTTGCTGTTGCTAGCTAATTTGTCCTGGGATATAAACATTGGGTTGTTTTTTTTACCTGAAATGCACAAGTCCTCTACTCCGACAATTAATCCACAGATAAAACATAATAAAACAAAACAGAGCTCGTTTCTGTTAATCTCTCCTCCTTCAGGCTTCTTCTTCTTTGGACTTTATATGGCGGTTGGCAACCAACTTTAAGGTGCATTACCACTAACAACTGGAATGGAGTGTGGACCCCCGTTCATCTTTCAATCGCCCACGTGGGTATATGCTCCTAAAAACCAATGAGGAGATGGGAGAGGCAGGACTTGCAGCACATTAAGCATCACAAATAGAACCAAGTGCCTGGCTACGGTGCAGAGTCAATGTGGCTAGTCGAGGTAATTGAGGTAATATGTACATGTGGGTAGAGTTAAAGTGACTATGCATAAATAATAGACAGAGTAGCAGCAGCTAATCATTGCCAATAGTCCAGGTAGCAATGATTAGCTGTTCAGGAGTCTTATGGCTTGGGGGTAGAAGCTGTTGAGAAGCCTTTTGGACCTAGACTTGGCGCTCCGGTACCGCTTGCCGTGCGGTAGCAGAGAGAACAGTCTATGACTAGGGTGGCTGGAGTCTTTGACAATTTTGAGGGCCTTCCTCTGACACCGCCTGGTATAGATGTCCTGGATGGCAGGAAGCTTGGCCCCAGTGATGTACTGGGCCATACACACTACCCTCTGTAGTGCCTTGCGGTCGGAGGCCGAGCAGTTGCCATACCAGGCGTGATGCAACCAGTCAGGATGCTCTCGATGGTGCAGCTGTATAACTTTTTCAGTCTCCTGAGGGGGAATAGGCTTTGTCGTGCCCTCTTCACAACTGTCTTGGTGTGTTTGGACCATGATAGTTTGTTGGTGATGTGGACACCAAGGAACTTGAAGCTCTCAACCTGTCCCATTACAGCCCCGTCGATGAGAATGGGGACGTGCTCAGTCCTCTTTTTTTCCCTGTAGTCCACAATCATCTCCTTTGTCTTGATCACGTTGAGGGAGAGGTTATCCTGGCACCACACTGCCAGGTCTCGGACTTCCTCCCTATAGGCTGTCTCATCGTTGTCGGTGATCAGGCCTACCACGGTTGTGTCTGGCCTGGCCATGCAGTCATGGGTGAACAGGGAGTACAGGAGGGGACTGAGCACGCACCCCTGAGGGGCCCCGTGTTGAGGATCAGCGTGGCAGATGTGTTGTTACCTACCCTTACCACCTGGGGGCAGCCTGTCAGTAAGTCCAGGATCCAGTTGCAGAGGGAGGTGTTTAGTCCCAGGATCCTTAGCTTAGTGATGAGCTTTGAGGGCACTATGGTGTTGAACGCTGAGCTGTAGTCAATGAACAGCATTCTCACGTAGGTGTTCTTTTTGTCTAGGTGGGAAAGAGCAGTGTGGAGTGCAATAGAGATTGCATCATCTGTCGAACTGTTGGGGCGGTATACATATTGGAGTGGGTCTAGGGTTTCTGGGATAATGGTGGTGTTGATGTGAGCCATGACCAGCCTTTCAAAGCACTTCATGGCTACAGACGTGAGTGCTATGGGTCGGTAGTCATTTAGGCAGGTTATCTTAGTGTCCTTGGGCACAGGGACTATGGTGGTCTGCTTGAAACATGTTGGTATTACAGACTCAGTCAGGGACATGTTGAAAATGTCAGTGTAGACACTTGCCAGTTGGTCAGCACATGCTCGGAGTACACGTCCTGGTAATCCATCTGGCCCTGCGGCCTTGTGAATGTTGACCTGCTTAAAAGTCTTACATCGGCTACGGAGAGCGTGATCACATAGTCATCCGGAACAGCTGGTGCTCTCATGCATGCTTCATTATGCAACCATTACACAATATGTGGAAAAGCTGTTTGCTTGTATCGTTTCCCTTAACATTTTATTGAGAAATCTTTATTGAGAAGACTTTGTGCCTAGATAGAATTGATCATAGTACTGACTGTAATAGTTCTCAAGTTTCAGTTATAGTGCACATTACCACCAGTAAGATAGTAATTTTATTGACACACGTCATCTGTAGTCAGCTACCATCTGCCTAACCCCACCGAAAAAACGCTATAACACACAGAAATGTTCCCACACTTTCTCAGTGTGCATACATTAACACATACAGAATGTTCCATATACATACATAATATAACTTAAGCTTTACAATCTTTTTGCTGATCGCAGAGGGGTGGGGTAAAGGACTGCTGATCAGCAGTTTACAAAGCACATTTCAAAACCAACCTCCCCTTCCCCTGGCCTGTACACGATGACTGAAGCTTGGAGTTAGCCAGAGGGAAGGAGTCCTGGGTCATGTTCATTTGGGCACGAAAGTAAAAAATACAATAAAACAGGAAACAAAAATTAGCTCTTATTGGACAAGTCCAGGTAGTCCCTCTCTGTTTCAGTCCGTTTTCTTCTATTTGGTGCCTACTGAACATGACCCTGAAGAGGATATGCTGGCCTATTTCAACAGAACACTCTTTAGAGAGAATCCCCTGTTCAATCTTATCAGTGCCTTGTATCATCCAGGGCATGTATTCATACATTGTCTCAGATCACTTTTTGCCTTTTAGATCATAATGGATATGACAGGGGTGAACTGAAGTATATACTACAAAGCAGGATCAATGAGTTAGCCAGCTAACTTTGATAAACAGAAATAATCACAGATTTTCTGGTTCATTAGGAAAGCTAAACTAAGATATGTGCTTTTGGTTGTTAGTTCAATCAGACCATGCATTTTCAAACGTATCTTTCTAAAAAATTAGTTTTTTCCGAATATTTAGGCAAGTTTGCTGGCTAAAGCATTGATCTTGCTTTGTAGTATACGCCTCAGGACTCAACATTGTGTAACTTCCAGATAGAAATATGTAGAACATGGCTCTCTGACATATTGAAGCAAGGAATCATGTTGAATCTATTTATGGTATTGCTACCTGCAATGTTCGACAATGTTTCACTACTGAACCTGGCCCTTTGTCAGCAGATCCCATTGGACCAGGTGATCCTTGAGGGACTGGGGTTCCCTGCCCATGTGGCGAAAGATACTAGTAATTGATATTTAGAACAGCATCATGTAAACATGACACATATGTCCATTGTAATGAAAAAGACTGGAACAAATACAACATGCAAGTTTTAAGGAGTGGAGCTAATCCCCAGTCTCTGGAGGACCACAGTGTCTGCTTAGCAACTTTGGAAGATGGGGTCAGCTTTAGGTCTACATAAAAGTAAAGATACAAATACATGATGTAGATTAGAACATACTGTACATGCTTTTATAAATGGGAATCATGACAGCTCTAAACAAAACGTTTCTTGTAACGTCCTGAACTATGCATCCCTCCAGAAAGCGGCCCAGCATTTCACCCCTGGAATCGAGGTGAGCTGACCAATAAACGGGTCTAGTATTGATCGATCAAGTACAGAGTTTCAAGAAGACCAGCACACGCTGTGGACCTCCAAGACCGGAACTTTGCATTATTTTGATGCTGACAGTGACTGATAGGACATAACACTGAACAAACACCTGAATAAATAGTCTTAAGCAGATTTGTGCCAAGTGTGTGTGCATTCCAACAGTCTAGAGAATTGTCATCTCAAACAGAGCATTCCCTGTTTAAATGTTACATCGAGGGCATGTTTCATTGTGATTGGCACAAGTTTGTTTGTTATGGAGAATTGTGCTTAGTCTTGTCCACAACAACACGTCTTCACACTCCTTACAGCAGTGTTATTCAATCCTGGTCCCGAGGACCCACAAGGTGTGTAGGCTTTTGTTCCAGCCCAGTACAACTGCTTAAGCACTTGTTGTGGTGTGTTGGTGCAGACCTATAACACAACCATATAACAGACCCTGTTGGTAGCCAGGACAAGGATTGAAGAGCACTGCAATACAGTATTAACTTGACCCTTGACAACTCAATGCTCCCAACCAGTTTGAGACAACCAATATCCAACCACCCACCTTGTGCCATTTCGTACACAGCCAGGGTGGTGTAAAGTGAATGGAAATACTGCTACACATTAGAAATACCGGGAACTGCACAATATCAGTGCTCTCCGTTACGGTTGCCATGCATTCTTATATATTTTTTAAGGCCAAAAACAGGAATCGGATTTAAAAGTGAAACCTGGGCCCAGTTTTTCAAAGTAATCTGATTTCGGCAATTTGATTGGATTAAATACATAGAAATAATCGAACGGACGTCCACATTCAAGTCAATGATACGCCTGTTCTATTAATTCTATTTCTATGGATTTAATTGTATCCAATTGCCGAAATCCGATCAGATAAGTTTTGAAAAAGTGGGCCCAGGAGACGAACACAGACAGACTTCAACTTTAAAAAGCCTCTGCCCACCCCAAGGTCTTGTAAAACTAACCACGTGTCCGATTGCAGTCGTAAACACAGACAATCCAGCTCTGTTTATAGTGGCAATTTGGCAACAACTATTTTATAATGTCATTTCTTAGATCAACTGTCTAACTCTCACTCTCCTTGCTTGGATATCATTTCAAATGGATATATGAATTCGTTTTACTTCAAGAGAAAACTCTGCCTTCATGGCTCTTTTCACTGACACTTTCAACTGGACACCAACTAACGCTCTGCTGACACCGGATGACCTCCTTCCTATAGGCAAGAAACCCCCCCCCAACGCGTCGGAGCACAGAATGGTCCAATGCCAGTCAGGCAAAGTGATGGGGGGGTTGGACATTAGAGGGTGGGGCTAGGGAACCCCCTGTCCAGTCTGTGCCTCCATTGAACAGTCCAGACAGACAGCCAGTCACCCAATGGCAGAGGGTCAGAGCAGAGCATGGCCAATCACATATCAGACCAGAGCACGGCCTTGCTGCCCTTCTCCACACTGACCACGTAGGCTCCCGATGGCGACCAGGACACCGAGTTGATGGGCGAGCTAAGAGAAGAGAAAACAGAACGTCAGAACTGAGCAGGATGGCAGAACGGGAGTTTCAGGAAGAAGTTACCCCTTACCCCAAAGATATGGAAAAACTGCCTTTACTTGCATCTGCGCCATAATGGCTTCTGTGACAGCATGGGCAACGCCATTGAGGGCTTTCTTCATTTTAAAGTACATTTAGTCTTCTACTATGAGTCGGACAACAAACAAAGGGTGCACACTGCCACCTGGAGCGTGTTGTCTGAACAGGCAAAACAAGGTTGGTTATTTAAATGCCATCTGCAGTTATAGATTGTTTGCTCACGAGTGCAGTGCATTCGGAAAGTACTCAGACCCCTTGACATTTTCCACATTTTGTTACGTTACAGACTTAGTCTAACATTGATTAAATACAAATTTCCTCATCAATATACACACAATACCCCATAATGACAAAGTGAAAACAGGTTTTTAGAAATTTTTACAAATGTAAAAAACCCAGAAATATCTTATTTACATAAGTATTCAGACCCTTTGCTATGATAATCTAAATTGAGCTCAGGTGCATCCTGTTTCCATTGATCATCCTTGAGATGTTTCTACAACTTGATTGGAGTCCACCTTTGGTAAATTAAATTGATTGGACATGATTTGGAAAGGCACACAACTGTCTATATAAGGTCCCACAGTTGACAGTGCATGTCAGAGCAAAAACCAAGCCATGAGGTCGAAGGAATTGTCCGTAGAGCTCCGAGAAAGAATTGTGTCGAGGCACATATCTGGGGAAGGGTACCAAAACATTTCTGCAGCATTGAAAGTCCAAGAACAAAATGACCTCCATCATTCTTAAATGGAAGACGTTTGGAAACACCAAGACTCTTCCTAGAGCTGGCCGCCCGGCCAAACAGCAATCGGGGGAGAACGGCCTTGGTCAGGGAGGTTAGCAAGAACCCGATGGTCACTGACAGAGCTCCAGAGTGCCTCTGTGGAGATGGGAGAACCTTCCAGAAGGACAACCATCTCTGCAGCACCCCACCAATCAGGCCTTTATGGTAGAATGGCCAGACGGAAGCCACTCCTCAGTAAAAGGCACATGACAGCCCGTTGGAGTTTGCCAAAAGGCACCTAAAGCACTCTCAGACCATGAGAAACAAGATTGAACTCTTTGGCCTGAATGCCAAGCGTCACATCTGGAGAAAACCTGGCACCATCCCTACAGTGAAGCATGGTGGTGACAGCATCATGCTGTGGAGATGATTTTCAGCAGCAGGGACTGGGAGACTAGTCAGGATCGAGGGAAAGCTGAACGGAGCAAAGTACAGAGAGATCATTGATGAAAAGGACCTCAGACTGGGGCGAAGGTTCACCTTCCAACAGGACAACCAACCTAAGCATACAGCCAAGACAACGCAGGAGTTGCTTCGGGACAAGTCTCTGAATGTCCTTGAGTGGCCCAGCCAGAGCCCGGACTTGAACCCGATCTAACATCTCTGGAGAGACCTGAAAATAGTTGTGCAGCGACGCTCCCCCATTTAACCTCACAGAGCTTGAGAGGATCTGCAGAGAAGAATGGGAGAAACTCCCCAAATACCAAGCTTGTAGCGTCATACCCAAGAAGACTTGAGGCTGTACTCACTACCAAAGGTGCTTCAACAAAGTACTGAGTAAAGGGTCTAAATATTTATGTAAATGTCATTTGTATATTTTTTATAGATTTGCAATAAAGGCCCGAGGGTGTGTGGTATATGGCCAAAATACCACGGCTAAGGGCTGTTCTTAAGCACGACGCAACGTGGAGTGCCTGGATACAGACCTTAGCCGTGGTATATTGGCCATATACAGTGGGGAAAAAAAGTATTTAGTCAGCCACCAATTGTGCAAGTTCTCCCACTTAAAAAGATGAGGCCTGTAATTTTCATCAAAGGTACACGTCAACTATGACAGACATATTGAGAAAAAAATCCAGAAAATCACATTGTAGGATTTTTAATGAATTTATTTGCAAATTATGGTGGAAAATAAGTATTTGGTCAATAACAAAAGTTTCTCAATACTTTGTTATATACCCTTTGTTGGCAATGACACAGGTCAAACGTTTTCTGTAAGTCTTCACAAGGTTTTCACACACTCTTGCTGGTATTTTGGCCCATTCCTCTATGCAGATCTCCTCTAGAGCAGTGATGTTTTGGGGCTGTCGCTGGGCAACACAGACTTTCAACTCCCTCCAAAGATGTTCTATGGGGTTGAGATCTGGAGACCGGCTAGGCCACTCCAGGACCTTGAAATGCTTCTTACGAAGCCACTCCTTCGTTGCCCGGGCGGTGTGTTTGGGATCATTGTCATGCTGAAAGACCCAGCCACGTTTCATCTTCAATGCCCTTGCTGATGGAAGGAGGTTTTCACTCAAAATCTCACGATACATGGCCCCATTCATTCTTTCCTTTACACGGATCAGTCGTCCTGGTCCCTTTGCAGAAAAACAGCCCCAAAGCATGATGTTCCCACCCCCATGCTTCACAGTAGGTATGGTGTTCTTTGGATGCAACTCAGCATTCTTTGTCCTCCAAACATGACGAGTTGAGTTTTTACCAAAAAGTTATATTTTGGTTTCATCTGACATTCTCCCAATCCTCTTCTGGATCATCCAAATGCACTCTAGCAAACTTCAGACGGGCCTGGACATGTACTGGCTTAAGCAGGGGGGACACGTCTGGCACTGCAGGATTTGAGTCCCTGGCGGCGTAGTGTGTTACTGATGGTAGGCTTTGTTACTTTGGTCCCAGCTCTCTGCAGGTCATTCACTAGGTCCCCCCGTGTGGTTCTGGGATTTTTGCTCACCGTTCTTGTGATCATTTTGACCCCCACGGGGTGAGATCTTGCGTGGAGCCCCAGATCGAGGGAGATTATCAGTGTGTCTTCCATTTCCTAATAATTGCTCCCACAGTTGATTTCTTCAAACCAAGCTGCTTACCTGTTGCAGATTCAGTCTTCCCAGCCTGGTGCAGGTCTACAATTTTGTTTCTGGTGTCCTTTGACAGCTCTTTGGTCTTGGCCATAGTGGAGTTTGGAGTGTGACTGTTTGAGGTTGTGGACAGGTGTCTTTTATACTGATAAGTTCAAACAGGTGCCATTAATACAGGTAACGAGTGGAGGACAGAGGAGCCTCTTAAAGAAGAAGTTACAGGTCTGTGAGAGCCAGAAATCTTGCTTGTTTGTAAGTGACCAAATACTTATTTTCCACCATATTTTGCAAATAAATTCATTAAAAATCCTACAATGTGATTTTCTGGATTTTTTTCCTCAATTTGTCTGTCATAGTTGACGTGTACCTATGATGAAAATTACAGGCCTCTCATCTTTTTAAGTGGGAGAACTTGCACAATTGGTGGCTGACTAAATACTTTTTTCCCCCACTGTATCACAAACCCCTGAGGTGACTTATTGCTATTATAAACTGGTTACCAACGTAATTAATGCAGTAATAATACATGTTTTGTCACACTCGTGGTATACAGTCTGATATACCACGGCTTTCAGCCAATCAGCATTCAGGGCTCGAACCACCCAGTTTATAATGGCTGATACCTCCTGCTGACCTGGATGGAATTCTGTGATCTTTCCTTAACCCATAGCAGTGTTCGCCCTCTTTTCATTTAGCACACACCAAATAAATAATATTTTTAAAGAGAAAAACTTTGAAGATGCTAGAACTGTCAACATGTACTTTTCCTCTGCCAACAAGAGGAGTAATGAACAGCAACAGACAACCCCATAGTATAATAGTTTCCCTAGCTATTTACCTTGTCAGCTTGTCATTGTGTGTGTTCTATGCGATAAATAAATATTCCTCTCGAGGTGCATTCAAGTTGCGAGTGACACAAGGAGAGAAACATGCATTCTGATGCACAAGCAGTCAATGCACATTTCTTAATGCAATTGCAGGAAAAACTTTTGAAAGCAGCTTTCCATGGCTACTACTTGTATTTCTCAACTCCTAATAATGAGCGATCTGCACTGTATACAGTTGAAGTCGTAAGTATACATACACTTAGGTTGGAGCCATTCAAACTCGTTTTTCAACCACTCCACACATTTCTTGTTAACAAACTATAGTTTTGGCAAGTCAGTTAAGATATCTACTTTGTGCATGACAAGTAATTTTTCCAACAATTGTTTACAGACAGATTATTTCACTTATAATTCACTGTATCACAATTCCAGTGGGTCAGACGTTTACATACACTAAGTTGACTGGGCCTTTAAACAGCTTGGAAAATTCCAGAAAATGATGTCATGGCTTTAGAAGCTTCTGATAGGCTAATTGACATCATTTGAGTCAATTGGAGGTGTACCTGTGGATGTATTTCAAGGCCTACCTTCAAACACAGTGCCTCTTTGCCTGACATCATAGGAAAATCAAAAAGAAAATCAGCCAAGACCTCAGCAAAAAAATGGTAGACCTCCACAAGTCTGGATGATCCTTGGGAGCAATTTCCAAACGCCTGAAGGTACCACGTTCATCTGTACAAACAATAGTACGGAAGTATAAACACCATGGGACCACACAGCCGTCATATCGCTCAGGAAGGAGACGCATTCTGTCTCCTAGAGGTGGTCCTCTGTAGCTCAGCTGGTAGAGCACGGCGCTTGTAACGCCAAGGTAGTGGGTTCGATCCCCGGGACCACCCATACACAAAAATGTATGCACGCATGACTGTAAGTCGCCTTGGATAAAAGCGTCTGCTAAATGGCATATTATTATTATTATGATTATGAACGTACTTTGGTGCGAAAAGTGCAAATCAATCCCAGAACAACAGCAAAGGAGCTTGTGAAGATGCTGGAGGATACAGGTAAAAAAGTATCTATACCCACAGTAAAACGAGTCCTATATCAACATAACCTGAAAGGCCGCTCAGCAAGGAAGAAGCCACTGCTCCAAAACCGCCATAAAAAAGCCAGACTACGGTTTGCAACTGCACATGGGGACAAAGATCTTACTTTTTGGAGAAATGTCCTCTGGTCTGATGAAACAAAAATAGGAACTGTTTGGCCATAATGACCATCGTTATGTTTGGAGGAAAAAGGGGAAGGCCTGCAAGCTGAAGAACACCATCCCAACCGTGATGCATGGGGGTGGCAGCATCATGCTGTGGGGGTGCTTTGCTGCAGGAGGGACTGGTGCACTTCACAAAATAGATGGCATCATGAGGAAGGAAAATTATGTGGATATATTGAAGCAACATCTCTAGACATCAGTCAGGAAGTTAAAGCTTGGTCGCAAATGGGTCTTCCAAATGGACAATGACCCCAAGCATACTTCCAAAGTTGTGGCAAAATGGCTTAAGGACAACAAAGTCAAGGTATTGGAGTGGCCATCACAAAGCCCTGACCTCAATCCTATAGAACATTTGTGGGCAGAACTGAAAAAGCGTGTGCGAGCAAGGAGGCCTACAAACCTGACTCAGTTACACCAGCTCTGTCAGGAGGAATGGGCCAAAATTCACCCAACTTATTGTGGTAAGCTTTTGGAAGGCTACCCGAAACGTTTGACCCAAGTTAAACAATTTAAAGGCAATGCTACCAAACACTAATTGAGTGTATGTAAACTTCTGACCCACTGGGAATGTGATGAAAGAAATAAAAGCTTAAAGAAATCATTCTCTACTATTATTCTGACATTTGACATTCTTAAAATAAAGTGGTGATCCTAACTGACCTAAGACAGGGAATATTTACTAGGATTAAATGTCAGGAATTGTGAAAAACTGAGTTTAAATGTATTTGGCTAAGGTGTATGTAAAACTTCCGACTTCAACTGTGTGTGTGTGTGTGTGTGATATATATATATATATTTAACCTTTATTTAAAAAGGCAAGTCAGATAAGAATAAATTCTTATTTACAATGACGGCCTACCCCGGCCTCCCTTAACCCGGACGACGCTGGGCCAATTGTGCGCCGCCCTATTGGACTCCCGATCACGGCCGGTTGAGACGCAGCCCGGTTTTGGTGCATTTAGCCTCTGCAATTCACTGTGTGCATAGGTGAGACCATATTATTCACTGTGTTAATGTTATGTTTTGTTGTGGGGACATTAAATGCATTGATCGTGTTTAGAGTTTGGGATCTAGCTAATGATTAGCCCAATGGGGTATGCATATGGGTAACCCCATGTTTCAGCCTATTTCATTACATTTACGATGGTGTCAGCATAATTTTATTTTCATTCATTTTGGAGTGGAATGTCCTATTAAAAACTCGCCAGACCTGACTTTCTCACAGTCCTTATACAAAAAACGTTATCCATGTGGGGCATGCCCCTGGGATCCTCCTCCACGAATCCTTACCCGACCCTTGCCATTGCTGATAGAATTCTAGGGGAAACACTGCATAGGAAGTCCCACCCAGTTCACTACGTCAAAATGGTACAAGTCCTCAATGGCGCTGCCCAAGTTAAAACAGGCTTTGTGGTACTAGAGCGGTCTATCCAAGTCTATGGCTTACCCTCTCAAATCCTGAACCTGAAACAGTTTTTAAAACAAAAGTGCAAAACTGACTAGAAAGCAGTGTCGAAGGGAGTCTTGATCCTACTCCGGAAGTTCAAACTGACCAGTGGTTCTTGTCCAGGGTGCGCTCCAACTTGCCCGTCAAGACGTTCCACACATACAGAGCTCCGTCTGCAGAGCCCCCCGCCACATAACTGCCATCGGGACTGAGGAGTACACAAGGGAATGGGAGGTTCAAAACAAGGGGTTCAAGTGGAGAGTCATGGGACTGTGGTTGGAGAGGTGAGCATGTGCACACTTACATGGAGAATGGTAGGGAATTTGACCACGACCGATGTTAGTAAAACTATAAACCAATGATTGGGATGTGTCCCAAATGGCACCCTATTCCCTATATAGTGAACTACTTTTGACCAGGCCCAATGGGCTCTGGTCAAAAGTAGTGCACTATGTAGGGAATAGGGTGCCATATAGGACACACCCTTGGCATAAATGGTGTCCACTCACCTGAAGGTGACTCGGGTCCAGTCAGCGCCACACTTGAAGCCCTGAGCACTGGGAGGAGAGATGAGAAAACACTGTTGACATAAACCTCCAACACCACTAATCCACATCAGACCTGGGTTCAAATAGTATTTGGTTTCCTTTGCAATAGGATTCAAAGGAAACGATTGCGCCTGGAGTGCCAGACATGCAGGGTTTGCACTATTAGGACTATTCCATTGCCTACATACAGCATCTATTCACCAATAAGAATACAGAGAATCTCTGACCACCAATGCAAATCGCCTCAGATTATCTTAATTGACACTATGGGTGAGGCACTCCATAACTACAAATATACTATAAAAAAACCTACAGTACTAGAGCAGTGACATGTCCCCATACCTGAAGGTCTGGCGGACCGCGTTACTGCGCAGGTCAATGATCTTAACCAGGTCGTCCCGGGAGCAGGTGAGCAGCTCGGTGCGGTCGTGGTTCAGGTCAAGAGACGTGACTCGGCCCAGGAGCTCCAGCTCGCGGACTATACTCTCCGCTCTAAAAAAAGGAACAACCAAATGAATACGCAGACGCCGCTAGCTAAGAAATGGTAACAGCGTTACGAGAGGGGGTATTCATTACAGCACACCGTAGCAAAATGAGTTAATTGGACACATACATGTAGGTCCCTCCCAGTTTAGGCATGTTTGCGTCCGCTTGGTTCCTAGTGAATACACCCCAGGACAAAAAGCCAGTGTCATGACAAGAAAACGACCCCTTAGGCAAAGACCCCATAAAGCCATTGCTCACGACACAAATACGCTGGGTATGTAGGCATGTATGTATGTATGAATGATTTTCCCCAGCTGGGTTCTCCACCTCCACACATTCCCAATATTTGGATATTCACCTATAGCAGCATGAGATATACTTTTCCCCCATTTTCTAGCATGAGCTACTTTTAAGTTTGTCATGTTTAACTGACGAAAATATCCATGGTAGGGCGCAGGCTAACCGGTTAGCATGCTAACCGGAGCTTATGCTAAGTCAGGGCGACAAACTGGCTAAATTAGCTAGCTAGCCAGCCACAGATTGTTAGCTAGCTATAGCCATTTACATTTATTTTTCCGTTTTAGATTGTTTTTTTTGTATGTTTAACTAGCTGGCTAGCTAGATTAGTACCATTCACATCTAAAATCTATAGTAGCTATCTGTGTCTGCATTGCCATTGAGTTGACTAGCAGTGGATGGACAGAGCAGGGGCAACACTTCTTTATTGCTTGTTTGCTGATGAATCCCAGTACAGCTGTGGCAGTCAACTCGCAATAACAAGCTATAAATAAAATGGGGAATAAATGAGTAAATAAATAATGTTTGAAATTGTGCTTCATATGAAATCTATTTTTCATGTCCATGTTGGTCATTATTGCTCCAGTGTCTCATACCCCTCGCCGTTGCTCAGCGATATTGCATCATAGCCTTAAGGGGGTCCTGTAAAATATGTATATTTCCCCCAAATTCTGTTACATCTTTCCTGAATTCTGTTTTCTCCATTTTATTTTTCCTGGTTTTTGATCATTTTGTATTTTTCCACTCAAAATTACAATTATTTATAGATAAACAACGAAATGGGATGTTCCGAGTCCATGTCAATGCTTAAATCACAGATTACCATTTGAGGTCTGGGCAAAAAACTAAACTTTACATTCGAGTGTAATTCCCCTTTAATTCTGCATCTAGGAGAGAAGAGTGCATTTGCCTAGCAACGTTTCTATACTGCTGCTGCTAATTTCATGGCAGATTTTGAAAAAGAAATGGGAAGCATACGTTAAGCATTACTAGGGATATGGTTAGGTTTACCGTTTTGGTAAGGTTAAAGGGGCAATCTGCAGTTGCGTCATAATTTTCTGACTTAAAAATTAATGATGTGTACCCATTGATTCTTGAAGAATATAACTTATAAATGTCTCATGAACTTATTTCAAATGTCGTACCCCATCAGAACCCAAAATAAACTTGTTTTACTCAAATGTTTGTAAACAAAGTAAATGTAAACAACCACTATATAGCCTCAAAACATGGTTAAAACTAATTTTGATATCATGGATGGTCAGTCCTATTTCTCCAGGCCTATCCCGCAGCTTTTTACCGAACAAGGGGCTGGGTAATCGCTTTGTTATTCTTTCACCTGCCGATTGCCCCTTTAAGGTTAGTGGATAGTTAGTTGGACGTCTATAACCCATCTATTATGGACTATCCCTCCACACTCACCTGATGTCCCAGAACCGCACTTTCTTATCAAAATGGCCGCTCATGACACACTGCTCTGTGCAGACTATGTCATTACAGCTGGACCCAGCAAACACAGTCTTCATGCCTGAGAGGAAGAAACAGACTGGGGATTCAGAACTGACCCAGGGCTCCGTCCACAAGAAAAACTAATCCTAACGAGTAGACCATACAGTGAATCTGCGTTAAAATCTTAAAAGCCATTTAGTGTGGCTGAAAAAACCAAAATCCCTTAAAAAAGGGGAAACCAGAGACAAGGAGGAATGTAAACGAAATGCTAACACTAATGGGTAAAATAAAAAAGTAAACTCTTACAGACTTTGCTGCGCAGGTCCCACAGTTTCAGAGTCCTGTCGTAGCTCCCGGAGACGATACGAGCGTTGTCCAGGAGAAAGCGAGCCGCCAGCACCTTCCCGCTGTGGCCTGTCAGCGTGTGCTGGGGGGAAACGAATGAAAACGAGCATTTCTTATTGGCCAAGTTCAGATAGTACCGCACCATTTCACTGTTTCGAAGCGTTTTCTTCCATTTCGTGCCTAGTGAACACAACCCTGTCCAGAACAATCTCTGGGCCGTAGTTGGAGCGTATAACTAACTAGGCCTGGAGATTTTCACCCAGCCACATTAAGGTGAAGGAAAACTCATGGCCCTTTGTGTTTGAGAACACAGGTACGGTCTCAGTTTGAAAGTTGAGATCAGCGGCCCAGCCCCGTACTACAGCCTGATACTCCTTATGGATTGGTTCTGTTGGATGTCTGTCATCACAGTGACGCCATTGGTCTCTTAAAGACACAGGATGTGACATCATCCTCTGTGTCAGCAGCCTCTGTATCCAACGATGCACAACTAGAGCATGCTGAGAATAGAGCAGGGGCTGTTAGGAGCCGATGCATAGCAGTGAGTGGAACTGGGCATCAGGCCTTTTACATTATCACATCATTGACCATCAGCATAGAACTTTTGCAGTATCTCACAAACACAGCCTTGAAGAGTGTTATTTTAGGCTCCGAAAGGGGCGTATGTTCTTATATACAGTGCATTCGAAAGGTATTCAGACCCCTTGACTTTTTCCATATTTTGTTACATTACAGCCTTATTCTAAAATTGATTCAATAGTTTTTCATCAATCTACACACAATACCCCATAATGAGAAAGCAAAAACAGGTTTATATATTATTTGCAAATGTATAAAAATTAACTGAAATATCACATTTACATAAGTATTCAGACCCTTTACTCAGTACTTTGTTGAAGCAGAGATTACAGCCTCGAGTCTTCTTGGGTATGACGCTACAAGCTTTTCACACTTGGGGAATTTCTCCCATTCTCCTCTGCAGATCCTCTCAAGCTCTGTCAGGTTGGATGGGAATGTCGCTGCACAGCTATTTTCAGGTCTCTCCAGAGATGTTCGATCGGGTTCTGGCTGGGCCACTCAAGGACATTCAGAAACTTGTCCCTAAGCCACTCCTGCGTTGTCTTGGCTGTGTGCTTAGGGTCGCTGTCCTGTTGGAAGGTGAACCGTCGCCCCCGTCTGAGGTCCTTAGCGCTCTGGAGCAGGTTTTCATCAAAGGATCTCTCTGTACTTTACTCAGTTCATCTTTCCCTCGATCCTGACTACTCTCCCAGTCCCTGACGCTGAAAAACATCCCCAAAGCATGATGCTGCCACGTCCATGCTTCACCGTAGGGATGATATTGGCCAGGTGATGAGCGGTGCCTAGTTTCCTCCAAACGTGACGCTTGGTATTCAGGCCAAAGACTTAAATCTTGGTTTCATCAGATCAGAGAATCTTGTTTCTCATGGTCTGAGAGTCCTTTAGGTGCCTTTTGGCAAACTCCAAGAGGGCTGTCATGTGGCTTTTACTGAGGAGTGGATTCCGTCTGGCCACCCTACCATAAAGGCCTGATTGGTGGAGTGCTGCAGAGATGGTTGTCCTTCTGGAAGGTTCTCCCATCACCAGAGGAACTCTAGAGCTCTGTCAGAGTGACCATCGGGTTCTTGGTCACCTCCCTGACCAAGGCCCTCCTCACCCGATTGCTCAGTTTGGCCGTGTGGCGAGCTCTAGGAAGAGTCTTGGTGTTTCCAAACTTCTTCCATTTAAGAATGATGAGGCCACGGTGTTCTTGGGGACCTTCAATGCTGCAGACATTGTTTGGTACCCTTCCCCAGATCTGTGCCTCGACGCAATCCTGTCTCGGCGCTCTACAGACAATTCCTTCGACCTGATGGCTTGGTTTTTGCTCTGACATGCACTGTCAACTGTGGGACCTTATATAGACAGGTGTGTGCCTTTCTAAATCATGTCCAATCAATTGAATATACCACAGTTGGACTCCAATCAAGTTGTAGAAACATCAAGGATGATCAATGGGAACAGGATGCACCTGAGCTCAATTTCGAGTCTCATAGCAAAGGGTCTGAATACTTATGTAAATAAGGTTTGTTTTTAATTTTTTAATAAATGTGCAAACATTTTCGCTTTGTCATTATGGGGTATTGTGTGTAGATTGATGAGGAAAACATTTAATTTAATTCATTTTAGATTAAGGCTGTAACTTAACAAAATGTGGAAAAAGTGAAGGGGTCTAAATACTTTCTGAATGCACTGTATGTATTGAGCTTGTCTGATGCTTTAAGCACGCTGCTTGATTAAATAAGTACGACACACAAATGACTCAAGAGGGAGCCAGAGATGAAGATAGCCTAACCACAAGAAAAATAATCTGTTCCCGACCCCCCTTCGCAGATTCTGCCATTACACCTCTGAAGTTACCGGCAATAGGCAACACCAGAGGTCGGCAACCTTTCCCATTTGGAGTGCCAATGTATCTTACCATTTCTACCTACCTGCGTGCCAGTTATGATTTTCATATGCACATTTATGGAACAGTTTCATTTCATTAGTAATACGTCTTTGTATCTCAAGATCATTGTCATTTGGTTAATCTAAATGAAAATGATACAAATCTAAAATTAACTTTGTCATTGCCAACTATGTAAAAATAGCCTACATAAAGCAAACACAAAAAAAACATTGCAGCCTGCAGGTAGAAAATATCCTGATAAAAATAAATATCCTATAAATCACAATGGCTACGCATGGCCTGTCTGCAATGGTAAATGTAGGCTACTACTGGTGATATATGTAATGGGGAATTGATAGACTAACAATCAAAGGGCAAACAAGTCACACAATGAAGTTATGAAACAATGAAAGTGCACAAAATGGCGGGAGAGATCGCATTCTGGAGAGAGACGTGCCTTGTGCATCTTAGCCACACTCCCATTCTTCTTGGACCGTGGCATTCCCTCGGCTTAGTCAATGGATTAGTCCACTGAGACAGGAGCAAATCAGACAGGTGTCTCATGTACAATTGTTTTTTCTTCATCTATTTGCGACTGTTAAAAAAAATAAAAATAACTTGGGTCGACCAACAGCCTATCGACCAAACAATCGACCAGTCGACTAAATGGGGTCAGCCCTACAACATTCACTTGCATGCTACAGCAATAAAAACAAGCAAATTCGGTTTGTTTTCTTCTGGATGTATAGAAGGGCCCTTCTGTGGCACACTTACCCTCAGTCTGTAGTCATCCACAGTCCAGATCCTACTGGCAAAGTCATTGGATGCAGCCAGCAAGTAGGAGCCCTGAGACACACACAACCCAGTTAAACAGTGGAGTGGAAGTGCATCAATGCAGTCAGAGGTAGGTCATTCAATTAAATTATCTAAACCTGAACTCTGAGGCCCACTGAAAATGAAACAAGGAATCTAGCTCAAAGTATGACTCATATATATATATATATTTTTTTTTTTTTTTTTTTTTTCAAAGTACAGTACAATTTTCAGGTTGCAACAGTTTACAAAAAAGACCAATAGATCTACAGATGTGACTCCAGTTCAACTTGCTGTGCAAGTATCCACAAGCAAAAAACAAACATGTCGTCCCCCATGCATAATGCAGCCCTTGGGCCAATTAGTGAAAAAAATTCAAGTTCAAACGGGACAGGAGATATGTTTGTTAGAAGTTTGTAAATGCCGGATCTCTATGGCAAGACACATCACTCACCTAAGTTTCGTAAAAATTGGGCTAGTGGTGTCAAAATATCGCGTGTGACTAAAGTACAGTACCAGTCAAAAGTTTGGACACACCTACTCATTCAAGGGTTTTTCTTTATTTTTTACTATTTTCTACATTGTAGAATAATAGTATATTTATATTATATTTTAGTCATTTAGCAGACGCTCTTATCCAGAGCGACTTACAGTGAAGACATCAAAACTATGAAATACCACATATGGAATCATGTAGTAACCAAGAAAGTATTAAACAAATCAAAATATATTTTACAATTTTCAAAGTAGCCACCCTTTGCTTTGATGACAGCTTTGCACACTCTTGACATTCTCTCAACCTGCTTCATGAGGAATGATTTTCCAACAGTCTTGAAGGAGTTCCCGTGTATGCTGAGCACTTGTTGGCTGCTTTTCCTTCACTCTGCAGTCCAACTCATCCCAAACCATCTCAATTGAGTTGAGGTCAGGTGATTGTGGGAGGCCAGGTCATCTGATGCAGCACTCCATCACTCTCCTTCTTGGTCAAATAGCCTGGAGGTGTGTTTTGGGTCATTGTCCTGTTGAAAAACAAATGGTAGTCCCACTAAGCCCAAACCAGATGGGATGGTGTATCACCGCAGAATGCTGTGGTAGCCATGCTGGTTAAGTGTGCATTGAATTCTAAATAAATCACAGACAGTGTCACCAGCAAAGCACCCCCACACCATCACTTCTCCTCCTCCATGCTTCACGGTGGGAACCACACATGCGGAAATCATCCGTTCACCTACTCTGAGTCTCAGAAAGACACGGCGGTTGGAACCAAACATCTCAAATTTGGACTCCAGACAGATTTCCACCGGTCTAACATCCATTGCTCGTGTTTCTTGGACCAAGCAAGTCTCTTCTTCTTATTGGTGTCCTTTAGTAGTGTTTTTTTGCAGCAATTCGACCACGAAGACCTGATTCACGCAGTCTCCTCTGAGCAGTTGATGTTGAGATGTGTCTGTTACTTGAACTCTGTGAAGCACTTATTTGGCCTGCAATTTCTGAGGGTGGTAACTCTAACGAACTTATCCTCTGCAGCAGATGTAGCTCTGTGTAGCTCAGTTGGTAGAGCATGGCACTTGCAACGCCAGGGTTGTGGGTTCGAGTATGAAAATGTATGCACTCACTAACTGTAAGTCGCTCTGGATAAGAGCGTCTGCTAAATGACTAAAATGTTTTTTAAATGTAGCAAAGCAGAAGGCAGAGATTGCCTGTGACCTTAACAGGGGAAATTAGGGTTTGTCTGAAATGGCAGCCCATTTCCTATATAGTCCGCTTTACTTTACAGGGAAGAGTCCCGTTTATTTTCTTTATTGTTGGACATGACCAAGGGATTTAATAGTGAAATATACACTGTGCATTTGGAAAGTATTCAGACCCCTTGACATTTTCCCGTTATGTTACAGCATTATAAAAATAAAAAAAACAATCTACACACAATACCTCATGTAAATAAAATCTCATTTACACAAGTAATCAGCCCCTTTACTCAGTACTTTGTTGAAGCAACTTTGGCAGCAATTAAAGCCTCAACTCTTCTTGGGTATGATGGTACAAGCTTGGCACACCTGTATTTGGGGAGTTTCTCCCATTCTTCTCTGCAGATCCTCTCAAGCTCTGTCAGGTTGAATGGGGAGCGTCGCTGCACAACTATTTTCAGGTCTCTCCAGAGATGTTCGACCAGGTTCAAGTCTGGGCTCTGGCTGGGCCACTTAAGGACATTCAGAGACTTGTCCCGAAGCCACTTGTGCGTTGTCTTGGCTGTGTGCTTAGGGTCATTGTCCTGTTGGAAGGTGAACCTTCGCCCCAGTCTGAGGTCCTGAGCGCTCTGGAGCAGGTTTTCATCAAGGATCTCTCTGTACTTTGCTCCGTTCAGCTTCCCTTGATCCTGACTAGTCTCCCAGTCCCTGCCGCTGAAAAACATCCCCACAGCATGCTGCCACCACGCTTCACCGTAAGGATGGTGCCAGGTTTCCTCCAGACGTGATGCTTGGCATTCAGGCCAAAGAGTTCAACCTTGGTTTCATCAGACCAGAGGATCTTGTTTCTCATGGTTTGAGAGTCCTTTAGGTGCCTTTTGGCAAAATCCAAGCGGGCTGTCATGTGCCTTTCACTGAAGAGTGGATTCCATCTGGCAAATATAATATAATATGCCATTTAGCAGACGCTTTTATCCAAAGCGACTTACAGTCATGCGTGCATACATTTTTTTGTGTATGGGTGGTCCCGGGGATCGAACCCACTACCTTGGCGTTACAAGCGCCGTGCTCTACCAGCTGAGCTACAGAGGACCACAAATACCATAAAGGCCTGATTGGTAGTGCTGCAGAGATGGTTCTCCTTCTGGAAGGTTCTCCCATCACCACAGAGGAACTCTGGAGGTCTGTCAGAGTGACCATCGGGTTCTTGGTCACCTACCTGACCAAGGACCTTCTCTCCCGACTGCTCAGTTTGGCCGGGCGTAAAGCTCAAGGAAGAGTCTTGGTGTTTCCAAACTTCTTCCATTTAAGAATGATGGAGGCCACTGTGTTCTTGGGGACCTTCAATGCTGCAGAAATTTTTTTTGTACCCTTCCCCAGACCTGTGCCTCGACACAATCCTGTCTCGGAGCTCTACGGACAATTCCGTCGACCTCATGGCTTGCTTTTTGCTTTGACACGCACTGTCAACTGTGGGACCTGACATAGACAGGTGTATATCTTTCCAATCAATTGAATATACCACAGGTGGAACCAATCAAGTTGTAGAAATATCTCAAGGATGATCAATGGAAACAGAATACACCTGAGCTCAATTTTGAGTCTCATAGCAAAGGGTCTGAATACTTACGTAAATAAGATCTGTTTTGTTATTTTTAATACATTTGCAAAAAACCTGTTTCCACTTTGTCATTATGGGGTATTGTGTGTAGATTGAGGGAAAAATATAATTTAATACATTTTAGAATAAGGCTGTAACGTAACAAAATGTGGAAAAAGTCAAGGGGTCTGAATACTTTCCGAATGCAGTGTATATACAAAAGTATGTGGACACCCCTTCAAATGAGTGGATTCAGCTATTTCAACAACACCAATTGCTGACAGGTGTATAAAATCAAGCAAACAGCCATGCAATCTCCATAGACAAACAGTGGCAGTAGAATGGCCTTACTGAAGAGCTCAGCGACTTTCAACGTGGCACCGTCATAGGATGCCATCTTTCCAACAAGTCAGTTTGTCAAATTTCTGCACTGCTAGAGCTGCCCTGGTCAACTGTATGTGCTGTTATTGTGAAGTGGAAACGTCTAGGAGCGACAACAGCTCAGCCGCAAAGTGTTAGTCCACACAAGCGCACAGAATGGGACTGCCGAGTGCTAAAACTGGAAGCAACGTCATTAAAATAACTGTTCGTCTGAGCTTCATGAAAAGGGTTTCCATGGCCGAGCAGCCGCACACTAGCCTAAGTTCACCATGCACAATGCCAAGCGTCGGCTGGAGTGGTGTAAATCTTGCTGCCATCGGACTCTTGAACAGTGGAAACGCGTTGTCTGGAGTGATGAATCACACTCCACCATCTGGCAGTCCGATGGACGAATCTGGGTTTGGCGGATGCCAGGAGAACGCAACTGTCCGAATACATAGTGCCAACTAAAGTTTGGTGGAGGAGGAATAATGGTCTGGGGCTGTTTTCATGGTTCGGACTAGGCTCCTTAGTTCCAGTGAAGGGAAATCTTAACGCTACAGTATATAATGACATTCTAGACGATTCTGTGATTCCAACTTTGTGGCAACAGTTTGGGAAAGGCCCTTTCCTGTTTCAGCATGACAATGCCTCCTTTTACAAAACGAGGTCCATACAGAAATGGTTTGTCGAGATCGGTGTGGATGAACTTGACTGGTCTGCACAGAGCCCTGACCTCAACCCCATCGTACACCTTTGGGATGAATTGGAACGCCGACTGCTAGCCAGGCCTAATCGCCCAACATCAGTGCCTGACCTCACTAATGCTCTTGCGGCTGAATAGAAGCAAGTCCCCACAGCAATGTTCCAACATCTAGTGGAAAGCCTTCCCAGAAGAGTGGAGGCTGTTATAGCAGCAAAGGGGGGACCAACTCCATATTAATGCCCATGATTTCGGAATGAGATGTTCGACGAGCAGGTGTCCACATACTTTTGGTCATGTAGTGTATGTAATCATATACAAACGTATGTTTTAGTTAAATACTATCTGTTTGGCCTTCTTGCGGTGAATTTGCAATTTACAAATGATTTGTAATTATTTTCCGGCCCCCTGACCATTGGCTCAAGAAAAAAAACATCCCACGGCTGAATCTAGTTGATGATCCATGATATAGGGTGCCATTTTAGACAGGTTATTAGATTTGTCAGGATGACACTCACAGCACTGTCAAACTCTATACTGGTGATCCCGGCGTTGCTGCCAGTCAGAGCACCCTTCGGCTCACAGCGACCTGTATACAGGAAGAAAACGGGTATTCATTAGTGCACACCATAGCAAACATTTTTGCAATGGAAAACATTTAGCAAATAAATAAGCTTCTCTTATTGGACATGTTCTGGTTAGTCTCTCGCCGTTTCCACCCATTTGCTTCCTTTGGGTTCCTAGTGAATACACCCCAGAACCATACCCAATCGGTGCCTGAGGAAGTCCCTGACCATTCTACTCAAATCTTGAGACAAATAAATGGCAGTCAATTTGAAAGGGGGTGATGTCAGGGCCATGTTAATTGTAGCACGCGGCGAAAAACTAAAATGTGCATTCTTATTGGACGAGTGCAGGTAGTCCCTCCCCGCTTCAGTCCATTTTCTTTTGGCGACTAATGAACAAGTCCCAGGATAGACTGCTACAACACAGAACAAGAGTATACATTAAAATACACACCAACTGAACACATGCCACCATTTCAAATTACAAGAACTATAGGGCAATTCTATGCAGCTGTGGTGAATAATCGGCATTGGCATTAGGGGTGTGAACGTTTAAATGAAAATTGGGATCCTTAACATAAATCCCTAATGGAAAAACATGTTTTTCTTTTTTTCTCCACAACATTAAAATCACAGTGCAGCTGGCTCACCTGCTCTTACTCTTCTCTAATGATGCCAGTGTGTTCTGTCTTCGGTCTGTTTCGTGTAGAATATCCTAGCCTATTCATTGATGATAGGCCCTGCTTTACTGAAGTCGCGAGACATTGCAAGCCAAGAAATTGCGAAATACAGCATTCCATTGCGAGATACAGCTTTCGATTGCCGATAGATAGGCCTAGTGCACGGTTCTGACTGTCTGCCTGGTGGCCGACCAGCCTATACTGTGCCCCTCCTCCCTCTCTCTCTCCATCCCTCACTATGAAAGACGGGAGTGTTTGTATTCTCAGAAGTACAGCAACTAAAATCAGTCTCCTCCGTTCCAAAAATATTTCATCTTAGGAGTCGATTCCTAGAGGACGATTCCTACCGACAACAAAAAATGTCCTTCCCTGACTTTCCCTAAATGTTTGTATGTTACATTACTCATTTATCAGAATTTTGAAATCACAAACAGAAAAGTATTGAGCCTTTCTACCTATTTTTTTAAATACCTATTCACAACTTAACCCACAAAGACAATGCACTGTAGGACGTTGGTACCCAGCCAGGCGCTAATGTGTCTCTCTCTCCTCACTGAATGGCAAATGGATTAAATGGGCAATAATCGTGCACATTACTTCACAATTTAATTTAAAATTAGGCCTAACTGGATGATAAGGAATTATTTATCAGCATTTGCACTCATGTTTATAGCAAATTATTTGACCGCACGCCTTACGGGTTGATATCATTCGCTCTTACATTTTAATTTGTAAAAAGAAGCAGTTATGGTACCGTTTTATAAAAATAACTATTGTAAGGGAAACGAAAACATGCTACGTATTGCAGTAGGCCTTTAGAATATTGCAAAACATATCCTTGACTCGATCCGAGTTGATGCGTGAGGGGAAGCAAATTATGTCTGTCAGTCTGCGCAGCCGGCCCATCGAAACTACACCTAAACTATACCGAAACTAATTTCACACATAATAAGAATTAGCCTAAAGACCAGATTACATTGACAATAGTCTGATGAGTGACAATATTATCAGTTATCAAATTGTACATGAAGAGATGGGCGCAGCTTGGAATTGACAGATGCAGGGAAAGGAGCATCACTATCAAATCCTCCTTCAGAAAAAGACTCAATGCAGGTAAAACGTTTAGATTTCTATATAATATCAGAAACTGCAGAATATGCTCTATGACACACTGTTGTCAAATTATACAAAATTCAAGAGGTGCAGCTCTATTTCCAAATATCACTTTTTCCAAGAATATGCACGCTGTCAATGCGTTCAGCACCACTCGCGCAGCAGCATTGCTCTGGCTACTAAGCAAAGACTAGTAACATAATAAACTTAAAATATGTTAATTCTGTTTTTTATTATTTTTTATACATTGTTATTTCCACAATGTTTCTTTAGACCTGCCAAAACGAAATAATGGATTTCTTTGTGATGGATTTTACTCTTGAACTAATGGTTTTTCGTTTTTACTTCTAGCCTACGAGGTCTGGAGCCTACTGGTTTTCTATTCTACCTGATAATTAATTGCACACACCAGGTGTCCCAGGTCTAAATCAGTCCCTGTTTAGAGGGGGAAATGAAAGAATGCAGTGGAACTGGCTTCGAGGTCCAGAGTTGAGGGGCCTAGAGTAACAAACTAATGCTATTATGTTCTTTGAAATATAAAAAATAATTGTATTCTAATGTTACCTTCATAAACACAACCACATGATTATTCTTCGGATAGCATAATTGAAACATTTATTAGCCTGTCAGAATGTTGATGAGTCATTGGCTGGAAATGGTGTCGTAAATAGGCTATATGCCTACGTTTTTCCACTAGGACTTTGCAGAATTATACAAAAGATAACCTTGACTATCTAAAAAAACCCAACTATTGTTATATTTTTACATGGATATATTTCCACAAATATTTCTTCATGCAATTCATCCTTTACAATTGTTTCTGCACTATTTGTCAAGCGTTGGTGCTTATGTTTGCGCACCTTGCGGGTTGATATGCATCTGATGCGTATGCTAAAGGAGACGCCGGCAATGTTCTTAACATTCTCTAGTGGGTACTTATAGGCTGAATGGCCAGGCGGTTCTAGTGTTTAAAAGTCGTAGTGTACCCTTACAGACAAGTAAACATGCCATAGCCGAGGCGCTTTCAAAGGTATATGACTGCGGTAGATATAACTTCATTCCACCGGCCCTAGCGGTCATACATAGGCCCCAAGTAATAGGACCATTATTCTGCATTGTGAATTGACCTGGAATTTTTCTTATCATTTTAACGGAAAAACTATGATAGAAATTGTAGTTTAAACATTAAGCAAAATGGTCCTTTTGTCACATCCCTAATTGACATACTCCCGTTTGGTGCGCTCTAATCATGCTCCTTTCATGAAGGTCTCAGCTTGAAAACTTGAGATCATCTACCTATCCCAATCCCACACCCCGATACTCCTTGGTGATTGGTCATGTTGGATGTCCATCATCACTGTGACGCCTTGGTCTCTTAGAGACACAGGATGTGAGGTCATCCTCTCTGTCAGCAGCCCCTGTGGCCAACGATGCACAACTAGAGCATGCTGGGAGTAGAGCAGGGGCTGCTGGGAGCAGAGGGGACAATGGGAAAGGACTTGGGCAATCAGACCTTTTACAGTTCATCACTGACCTCCAGACCTACAACAGTCACACACTTTACTCATACAAAGACGTCACATACCTGAGACCACCTCCCACAGCTTGACCCTGCGATCCATCCCTCCGGTGGCCAGGAGTCGGGAGCCTGGGCTGAACCGCACCGCATTCACCTCCCCGTCATGGGCGTCCTGAACAGACAAATGCCACACACAGTGGGTGACCAAAGAGTTCTTCAACGTCATTGTGTCGATACAGGCACACACGCAACTGAAAACATTTCAAAGGGGTTTGCGACAGACAACATTTCTTCTGTTTGGTGCCTAATGAATACGAATCAGGTTAACACAGTAAATACAGGCGGTGACTGAAGATACAGAGGTTGTTTTTAAACCACAAACACATTTCATAAACACTTTCTCAATTGGTGCACAGCTCCATTGAAAGCCCATTAAAGCCATTTAAGTATTTTTCTTTCTCTCCTGCATCGTTTTCTGAAGTTTAGGTCTCAGCTTGAAAACTTGAGATCATCTACCTATCCCAATCCCACACCCCGATACTCCTTGGTGATTAGTCATGTTGGATGTCCATCATCACTGTGACGCCTTGGTCTCTTAGAGACACAGGATGTGAGGTCATCCTCTCTGTCAGCAGCCCCTGCGGCCAACGATGCACAACTAGAGCATGCTGGGAGTAGAGCAGGGGCTGCTGGGAGCAGAGGGGACAATGGGAAAGGACTTGGGCAATCAGACCTTTTACATCTCATCATTGACCTAAACGTGTGTGAGAGAGAGAGCTGGCCTGATCTCAAAACACTGTGTGTAGGAGAATGAAATGAAGAAACTTACAAATACGTGGAGGGCCGTGGAGGGAACACGGACATCGGCACACACTCCGGAGGGGGTCTCCGTGTTTTCGGGTGATGTTCCGTACGAGTTCCCAGGACGACGCCTGCCAACAGAGAGGAGAGCTTTCAATAAATTCAGTCAGAGATCACCATGCATGTTTGAGATCAACTACGTTGCAGTCGGTCTTCGCAGAATTGCTGATTTACAATTCACCTCACATTGCAAAATGACTTGACGACCCATTATGTGATTGAGATTAGCAATTCTGCGCCTCGCCTTGCCTCGCTCAAACTAGTAATCACCTCAAAACGTGCAGACAATCAAAAAGAAAACACATTCAGGGAAGTCGAAATACAACCATATGTTTACAGAACTCATAGCACAACATGCAATGGTCCCAGGGAAGCCAGTGCATGGTCAGAGAGCAGAGCGATGGAAGTGAGAAGAAGTCAGGGAACTCTTGTCAGGAAGCAAATGGAAGCCAGGGATTTCTAGGATCCCAAATCAGTTGCCGCTAACGGCCAAACTAAACCGCAAGCGTAGCATAGCTGAAACGGTCCCACTTTTAACCAACGAGACATGCAGAAGCAACTCACAACTGGCTCACTTTTCATTTTACGCTAACGGAAAGGAAAACGCAACGCTTGCAGGGTAGTTTCGGAGTAAATCCACAAAGGAAATCCTTCAACAATCAAACTAGGCTACATACCATAGCCAATACGCTATAGCCAAGTGTCACAGTAGCTAAACAGTGTAGGAGCGGTTGCCAACTGTAAACAACTTTAGCTAGCAAGCTAACCATCATGGAGCAAAACAATTCACTTATTTACAGTAAGCCAATAACGGCACTGCTCTTTGCTAGCAAACGTAATGCTGCCTCAAACTGAAAAGAGAAATAGACGTGAAATTACCATCGTATAAGACTTGATATCTAACAACCGATATTAAAGTTTATTTTTAAATGAATAAAAAAATATGTATATATTTTACTGCTTAACAAAGTTCACTGGCTAACTTAATGATCCTGCTTTATGGAACACCCTAAAGTCTCCAGCCTTGTTTACATACCGGTATAAGGGTGGGGGGAGCGGGGGAAATCACACACAAAGACGTAGGCGCTTTGAAAAGCATGTCAGTATTTGATGTTCGCACACTAATAAAGGTAGACTTACTAGAGGGAACACTTTGGAATTATCAAAACAAATGACCCCATTCACATTAGGTGGAATTAGGCTCACTCAACACAAGCAATATAAAAAGAAAAGGAAACATTTAGCAAGAGGTGAGTTCCAGAATTTATGAATTTGCTTTGGAACAACTTCCACAAAAAACTCTTTAAGTTCCTTGCAGAAATATGATAAAAAAGCCATTGAATTACTAACAAAGCAATTGGTATGTCCGAGACCCCATTTTAAAATCAATCCATCAGTTTAAGATTTGATGGTCAGTCGATAAGTGCCACTGTCATTCCCAGATTTGGCCCTAGATAAATCCCACGTGGGAAACTAATAAGGGGGCACTAATACTCTTTTACTCAAACCCTGTAGGAGGCTCTCGTAAGAATCGGACAGTTCTGTTCTAAAGGCAAATGGCTCTTAGTGATCATTTCCTTCATCGTTAGTTCTACAGGAATCCTCTTTAAGGCCACATGGCTGCTGTATGAACTAGGTTGGGAGGTGAAAACCCTCAAATGAACTTTTTGTTATTGTTGTTAGACGTTTTTTCTTCTGATACGTTATTTTTGTACTATACTCTTATTTTATTCTATTGAGTCTGATTATGTTAGTAATAGTGAATATTGATTTACAGGGAGGTGAAAACCCTCACTGAGAAGCCAAATGTAATAGTGCCATATTTTTAGTAGCTACATCAAGATGCCTCCTCTCTAACACACATACACACAGGCCCACACACACACCCACGTCGGCCCACACACACAGGCGCGCACACAGCTGTGAGCCCTATAGACACCACAGTGACGTTTCACCTGGAGTCTGGAGGGAGGAGTCCGGGCTCCACAGACTCAGACACGCTGCAGACGGACAGACAGAGAGAAGCCATCATCAACAGGATGGACACACCCGCCCAGAGAGGATCCACATGGGAACCACGGTAACATCAGGGAAAAATGTTTGAAAATGTAATGCAACATAAAACGAAAATGCCCCTTTCCAGGGGTGTATTCATTTACGCACACCGTAGCAAGACTTTATGCAATGAAAACAGCTATTTTTTGGGGGGGCAGATTCAGTTCCGGCCCGTTTGCTTCCACTTGGTACGTAGTGAATACACCCCTTGTAGTCCATCCTAGTTTCAGTCGGTTCTCTTCCGTTTGGTGCCTTATGAACACAACCCAGGACAGACGACCAGACATACACCCATAGAGTGGAAGACAACAGTCTCGCCACACTGAGAACCAAGCAAACGCACCCAAATATGTTGGAGATTGAGTCCAACAGGCCGCTTTGAGGAGGCTGTCCGGAGATACGTTTACTACGAGAGAGGAACACAGAGAGGAGGGTTATTTCATATGCAACACAACACCTCAACCAAACGATACACTGCCAGGTCCAGAAACATCCGTAGCCCCAACTTTCTAGGCACTTGTGTAGATTTGAAAATATTTGATATATTGAGTATAAACCAGACCTGGGTTGAAATAATATTTAGGGTATTTCAATTACTTTAAAAGACATTTGGAAGTAAGTATTTGGATTATATATCTTTTTTATACAAGTAGTTGAATATCGGAATGTATTTGGAAATACAAAAAATAAATACTCCCATGCATTTGAACCCAGGTCTGTATGGTACTTGAAATAACGTATTTGATTATTTTTAAATAGTAGGCTTTTTATAGTAAGTTAATTTGAAAATATGTTCAAATACCAATAGAAGTAGTGGATTTGACCACGTTATTTGAAAATACTCAAATACACAGAAAATAGGTATTTAAAGAACAAATCATTTGAACCCAGGTCTGGTATAAACAATATGCCGATTGGTGAAGATGTTGCCCAAGCCTTTCATAGGGCAAGGTAGAGCTACTTCTATATTGTTTAGATCTATCAAATTCTTACATATCTACATCAAGTGTGTAGGACTGGCTATAGGGGCCAGGGTTTCCCTAAGAACATGTTTGAGTCACACTCCCACCTGGGGGTGCGGCTGAGCGGCCGGTTGGGAGAGGCCTCTCCAGTGCCTTTCCCAGAATCCTCAGCTAGAACCTCGATGTCGTCGTCCCTGAGGAAAGGAGACCAGAAAAGTCAAACACCAACCCTAGGGGTGAGTCTCAATTGAATTTCCTTCATCCTTTGTGTCCTCGTCATAACTGTGTAGTGTGATATACATTTAAATATTACAATTTTACACTAAATAACATTTGATTAATACAATATTTAAGCAGTCGGCTTCTCAAATATTATACGGAGAATGAAGGGCATGATGAAGACGCTTTGCGACAGTAAGGGAATCTGATTCGATTGGTCCTCAACTCGCAGCTCAAACACATCATTCAGGATCAAGTGGAGTTAGCCTGCCCCGGAAAAGGTTCAAGCTGAAGCATTCGTTGCATTAGAAATGTACCTGACTAAAAGGACAGCCTCCTTTGTGTCAACGGTTATCCCAAGTTGAGCTCGGAATTGACCAATTTAGCTCACTAACTCCTCTATCCTGCTTCGTAGTAGATCCCTCTGCTCAGAGCAGTCTTCTGTGGTTCTACGGTAAATAGTACTCACGGGTCCATGGGCAGGGGCTCCTTTGCAGCGTCTGCGAGCTCCTTCTGAAGCTTGGCTTGTCTGCGCCTGGAACGAAAAGCAAAAAAACAACAACTACATAAAATGGACCCATTACTGGATTACACAACCTAACACTTATTTAGAAGGTTTTCCTTAAAATGAAGGTGACATGTGGTCGTTTTGCCTACTTTAGTTGAATCCATTGATTGCTAGTTGCTCCTGATAAGAGCGTCTGCTACATGATTAAAATACAAAAAGTACTGAAATTATATGAAATTGCATGCAGGCCACTTGGGGGCACCTAGAAGATAGATCACTGAGCCACAACTGGGTCTCCAAGCCTTCCCGGCTCCAAGCCAGCCACCCAGTTGCTCCATACGCCCTCATCACACTAAGATATGATACAACTAGAGCTTAGTCGAGCTGTTCGCTCACTTGTAGGTTCGCTTTATGTAAAATATGCTAAAGCTTGGAATAAATAAAATGTGACTCAGTGACAACATAAGGCTGTTTTCCTCAAGAAATAGAATATGCTTCATGTTTTGTTTCCTTGCCATGATACTTCCTGGTATCGTGATACCCGGTATCGGGTCAACCCTACTCACTTGCAATCTTTCTCGTTTTCCGCGTTGAGCTTGTTGGCCTCTTGGGATTTCTCGGCCATCCAGCGCGACACCAGCTCCTGGTTGTCATCGGTGGTGCGCCGCAGCTTCTCCTCCAGGGCACCGAAGGTGATCTGAAGGGCGTCGTACTCATCCTTCAGCGTCTGGTTGGCCTGCTCCAGGTCCTGCAGTTGACCACGCAGCTCCCGGCACTCGCCCTCCAGCTCGGCAATCTGCCGCTGGTACTCCTGCATCCTGGCAGAAAAATTTATTGATGTCAGGGGGAAAAGGAGGAACGCCAATTTGGAAGGGGTCAGTTGCAATGTGGATCAATGTAATGAAAAAAACAACTTAAAGATTTTACTGAGTTACAGTTCATACAAGTAAATCAGTGAATTTAAATTAATTCATTAGGCCCTAATCTATGGATTTCACATGACTGGGAATACAGATATGCATCCGTTGGTCACAGATACCTTGAAAATAAGGTAGGGGCTTGGATCAGAAAACCAGTCAGTATCTGGTGTGACCACCATTTGCCTCATGCAGCGCGACATCGCCTATGCATAGAGTTGATTAGGCTGTTGATTGTGGCCTGTGGAATGTCCCACTCTTCAATGCTCAGTTTGGCAGCTGCGCGAGTGGGAGGGAGATGTGCTTGGTGATCTTTTTTTCAGCAATTTTCTTGAAGATCACTCCGCGACCCACACGCTGCAGCGCTGTCGTTCAGCAGCAGATGATGCGCTGTCAGCCACTGACTTGTCATTCCCACTCGCCATCACTCTCCGCTGTCAACGAATTGACTCAAGCTAGCCAGAAGTTCTGACAGAACGCAATCGTTTTGAAACGCAAATACAGCGATGAGTTTCTCGCTCTTGGTTTCATACAAACGTTGAGAAATAAGGAGGAGCGCCGCCCACAATGTGTTTTGTGCAGGGAAGTGCTTAGTAATGAGTCTCTCAAAATGAACAAATTAAAAACAACACGTCCTGACCAAACATCCACAGCATGACGGTAAACCCAGGGACTTTTCTCAGAACAGGGCAGAATGCTTCAGGCAGGGGCACAACTTTCACTGGGGACGGGGGGGCGGACGGACATGTCCCCCACCCCCCCACCTACATTCTGAAATTGCATTTTTGTCCCCCCCCAGTTTGATCATAGCAATGTGATACAAAAAGCAGCAACAGTGTGCTTTGGGACCATGCGGACGGCCACGAGCGGTCGGGTAGGTAGGCTGTTTGGAGTGTTCAGCCGGCTGGATTTAGGACCACGCGGACGCCACAGAGTGGGCTGACAGGCTGTGAGAAGGCAAAGCTTCTGGAAGGCTGGCTGGACCAGCACAGGAGAGTTGAGCATAGTTCAGTGTGAATGTGTTGCGCTCTTTCACCGAGTTGTAAAAGCAAGCAGAGCAGAAACTGGCTACTCTTTAGTTGACTGATGTAGCTGGCAAGGTAACTGCTGTTTAAGTTAACAGAAAAAAAACGAGTGTTTATTCACAGTGCTGAGCTAGTATTGTAACTAACATGTAATGTTCGCTAATATTTCCTCCCCTCTCAACTGAGGTGAATGAATTAGCTACACTAGCTAGTAGCTACAATAGCCAGGTCAGCTCTTCGCCAGTTGATGTACCGTTAGAGAGAGAGAGCTGGCCAAAAGTTGGCTAACGTTAACTATTGTTTTTGCCTCAATCACACTCGACCTGAATCAAACGATGAAACCATCAGCCAAACGATTGAAGATTAATATTCTGTTTTTTCAGTGCAATGTGAGTTATTGATCTAGCTAATTCCCTACTTTTCACACTGACACAGTAATAAACAGCTGTCATGACTGTCCTGTGTGAGGATGCAATGGCTCAGATCACCTTGGCAATGGTTGACAATAACCAGACCCTCTCATCCACAGAAGAGGGGAGGAGGGCACTGGGCCGGTTGACACTTCACAACCGGTCGTAAATTTAAGCAGGAGAGGACTCTGTACCCTCTAGTATTGGCTAGAGGAATGTCCTTTGTCTCCAGAGACTTTGTCCCACCCAACACTTTAATGTTCAAATTATGAATACTGGAACAATATTTATAACATAAGAACGTGGGGAATGGTCAATGGGGATCTAAAGAATAATCATGTCATATTGTTTATTATTTTGTGATGTCATTAAGAATGGTATCAAGAAAATACTGTAACTTGGAAAGTATATCCCCAATACGTTGTGTATATAATATTAAAAATTAAAGTATTTTTAAGATAGGAATGTGATTTTAGTTTTCTAATGATAGTTTTTCATATAAGCTTTGCACAAGTAACTAGCCACGCCCCGAGGGAGCTCAGAGAGCGTCAGCATGACGGAGCGCCCATTCGGCCAGAGTGCATAAAAAGCATTGGTAACGAAATTAACAGACCAGAAAGACGTGAGGCGGTCGCTACGTGTCTGAAAATGGTTGGAATGTTGAATCTCAACACGAGGTGAAGATCACCTCCCAGACTAGACCCGGACATTGCCAGGCTCCAGCTGTGCGTGTAAAGTGGTTCAAACTCTGATTAATCTCCACCCGGCACAGCCAGAAGAGGACTGGCCACCCCTCATAGCCTGGTTCCTCTCTAGGTTTCTTCCTAGGTTTTGGCCTTTCTAGGGAGTTTTTCCTAGCCACCGTGCTTCTACACCTGCATTACTAGCTGTTTGGGGTTTTAGGCTGGGTTTCTGTACAGCACTTCGAGATATTAGCTGATGTACGAAGGGCTATATAAAAAAATAAAATTGATTGATTAACCACATGAGGTGGAGAGAAGAACTCCCCTCTCAGACAATCACTGGTACAGCCAAGTAGCTGTTCTCACTCCACTACAGTCCAGGACAACTAAGAAGAAGGACATTGTGACCTCCTGTGGACAATCAGAGCCTTACAAGTGAGCTGAGCGAAGACCCAGCCAAAAACCACTTTCCAAGAGGGCTTGGGTTCAACAGAGATAGACGACGAACAAAGGTATCCACACGTAAATACATTCATGATTTTATATTATTATATATATTATATTATTATATGATTTCTTACTCCAAACGGGCGGTGGCTCATGCACAAAGTACTATGATTACTTTGAGTGGTTTCCAAATGTATCAACGATAAGGGTCTCTTTCTCTTTCCACCCCTCCCTCTTTTGGTAGACAAGCAGTCATGTTGCTGCTATTCTGCTAGGGACTTTTTCTCATGTATTAAGTGTGTATGTTAATTCTGTGTTATTATTTAGTTAACTAGTAAATAAATGATTAAACCAATTTGTGTAGTACTGAATCATAAGTAAAGCTGATTTTTGCGGATCCAATAAGGTTACGGCCGTTCAGAATGATATGATAAGAGGTTATGAATTAATACGTTGACTGTATTATGGATGTGATAGGTAAAGACCTTTAGAGTTTCATTCGGGAGATGGTAACTCTATGAACAATTTATTCCATGTTGCCCCAAATCATGAGTTAATTGTTACATGATTAATTTAAAAATCGGGTAACAATTAAACATAGTTAGAGAAATAACAGTCATCAGATTAATGTTAAGTCTTGTCACGACACAGCTGTAACGTTACAGGCCTCACTGTCATGGTGCACAGCAGAGGCCTGCGCACGACTAAATTCTTAATCCCGCTCCCATCCGCAGCTTTCCATACATACTCCTCCCGCACCCGCTGGCTTTCTGTCCGACTCCCACCCGCTACAGCAAGAACTGGTCCCAAACCCACTCGCAGTCCCACAATGTTATTTTAGGCGTATGTGACACAGCTCACTTGCCAGCCATGGTCCCAGCAATTTTGTGCCCTATAGGCAACCTAGCAGCCTAACATAGCAGCCTAACCACGTTGGTTGAGCTCTCTCCACTTCATTCCATTATCAATAGCCTATTTATTTAAAGACAATGTAGTAAACTACAGTCTAATCATATTTAAGTTAACTGCCACGTGATTCTCCGACCATGTATTCAGCCTACTCTATTTAAAATGAGACCACACATACTAGCTGCACTTGAACTCTCACGCCAAACTAGGAGAGGTAGGATACTGAAGTTGAAGCAGCGAATTCTGAGGGTGTGAATGTGAAAAATTATGTGCTTTTAATACAATAGGTAGACTAACGCATACAAAGCAGAAAGAGGACCGTTACCAAATAATCTGTGAGACAACAAAAATATTTATCACCACAAAGTCATCTGACCACCCGCAGCATGAAAAATGCAGACGGCGCCGCAATTATCTCTGTTGGGACACGCAGGCAACCCATGGGAATGCAGCCCTCTAGTGCAGTCAGTACACAACACTATGCTCATCATGTCTTAGCAGGATCAGATGGCGACAAGGGTCCCAGAAGGGTCAGACAGCCAGGGAAGACCAGTCTACGGAGCTCAGGTGAATTTTGCAGTATATTAACAATATCAGTGAATGATACCAAGTTCCATCTTAAATTGATGGGTAGACCTACAGTAGCTACAGGACAGCAGCTTAAGCTTAAAGCTACAGTCTGGGATCTGGGAATCATGGTAATTTCAATTATTGAACCCTTTATTCTATTTTTTGATAATATAATGTATAAATGTACACCAAGGTAATTCTTTGTCATGCCTCATTTTAGGAGGATCAGATGGTGACAGGGGTCTCAGCAGGGTCAGGCAGCCAGGGAAGACCAGTCTGACGGAGCTGAGGTTAATTTTTTCAGATACAACACTTTATTCTCTCCGTGCAGCAAACACTGGACAAGCCATATGCAATTTTAAAGCATTCTGAGAAGCCTCCAAAGTTGATTTCCAAACAGTATCAAGGTTGTTTTTTTCGTTGACATATAAAACAGAAATGTGAGGAAGACCTGGTAGAAGCTATTGATGATGATTAATGGATACAGATCTGTTCGAATGCCCAGTCATGTTCATATCATCTCAGACATAAATTACTGCAGTTTAAGACCATCCATAGAAAGTACTACATGTCAGTGAAACTGAATTACATGCACTCAGAAATGTCATTCCTCTGCTGGAGCTGTAAAACACAAAAGGGGACACATTTGCATATGTTATGGCCTTGTGAAGGCTGGCTGAATTCTGGCAAAGAGTATGTTCTTTTATCTCAGCATGTCTATAGCTTCTCCCTTCTCCATGTTTTTGTTTGCTTGGAAATGTTGATACTGGAGACTGTTATCTGAAGAAACTGTGTAACCAAGTATTTATAGTGGCTAAGAAATGCATTGCCATTAATTGGAAGGTTGGTTATCCTCCCACAATGTCAAGTTATGTATCACTAGATTTGATTTATTACCAGATTAAGGGTATACTGGGCAACTTTCATAAGGTCTGGGTGCCTTATATGGAATACAGTATGACTAAAGGAGTCTATTGAAAACATGCCCACGTCAGCGGAGATACCTATTTAAGCAATCACTAGCTGCTGGGCTGCTCAGTCCTTGCCATGTGGGTCTGCTGACCTGTGGGTTGTCACTCTGGCCTTGGCAAAACTAATAAATGAATGTTTCACTAATATCCTAAAGCTGAGTGGGGTGTGTTGGGTTGGGGCGCTGCAGGGTGGTGGACCCCTAGGGACAGGACGGGGCAACCCAGCAATATTGTGTGCAAATAAAAAGAGCTCTACAGTACTATTAGTCCTGTGAGATTAATTATATGGAGGATTTGCTGTTTCTGTCTGTTAATGTATATTTGAGGTGTATGTGTTCTTTGTTGTTGTTTCCTAAACTTTTCCTTGGGAATTAAAAAAATGTAAGGTGGGAACTGGGAAGGAAATTGTGTTGGGAGAGAGTTGAGTTATTGACTAGAATGGTGGGGGTCGGGCGTGCAGGCGGCTCGGGCTGGCTGGTTGGTCTGGCTGAAATTTGATAGAGAGGATGTCTTAATAAAGACAATCAAAAGTCTTCGTATTTTTTTAAAAGAGTTGTTCATTTGTTAAAAGGTGCAACACAATATTTATTATTGAAATATCTTTGATCTAGTTCAGTCTTATTAATCACTTAAAAATATTTAATAATTACCTTACCTAGCTAGATGACTGTCTGTCTTTTTGCTTACTTTTTGTTCTAAATATAGACGGCTTATTGGATTGTGTAAAAATGCAGGAAATTAGCTTTAGATGCCCCAGAAAATTCTGGGAGAGGACTCCCAGAATTTAATTTGGGTATTTCATTTCATTGTTATTTGTTTTTGTCTATATTGCATTTGTTTTAAGCATAAGTGCAATGTAATGTACCCATATTTACGTATAGCTGCATGTTTTCCTGATTTTCTAGTTTGGGTCCCAGGCTGAAGAAGTTTAAGAACCCCTGATCCAGAGCATCCCAAACATGCTCAATGGGTGACATGTCTGGTGAGTATGCAGGCCATGGAAGAACTGGGACATTTTCAGCTTCCAGGAATGGTGTACAGATCCTTGCAACATGGGTCCGTGCATTATCGTGATGAAACATGAGGTGATGGCGGCGGATGAATGGCACGACAATGGGCCTCAGGATCTCGTCACGGTATCTCTGTGCATTGAAATGGCCATCTATAAAATGCAATTGCGTTTGTTGTCCGTAGCTTATGCCTGCCCAAACCATAACCCCACCATGGGGCACTCTGTTCACAACGTTGACATCAGCAAACCGCTCGCCCATACGATGCCATACACGTGGTCTGAGGTTGTGAGGCCGGTTTCTCAAAAATGACGTTGAGGCGGCTTATGGTAGATAAATGAACATTCAATTCTCTGGCAACAGCTCTGGTGGACATTCCTGCAGTCAGCATGGCGATCGCACGCTCCCTTAAAACTTCAGACATCTGTGGCATTGTGTTACAAAACTGCACATTTTAGAGTGGCCTTTTATTGTCACCAGCACAAGGTGCCCCTGTGTAATAATTATGCAGTTTAATCCGCTTCTTGATATGCCACACCTGTCAGGTGGATGGATTATCTTGGCAAAGGATACATGCTCACTAACAGGGACATAAACAAATGTGTGCACTAAATGAGAGAAATAAGCTTTTTGTGCATATGGAAGATTTCTGGGATCTTTTATTTCAGCTCATGAAACATGGGACCAACACTTTACATGTTGCATTTATATTTTTGTTCAGTGTATATAGGATGGTCAGAAATCCCTCATTTATCAGGAAGAAATCATACCTCTGGTTCATGGAAATGAGGGAATGACATCAGTAGGTAACAATATAGCAAATAGCTGGAGTGTTAGAACGTACAGAAAGGTCCATCAATGACAGAGAGACTCATAACAGGTAGAGAGTAGACTCACTTGGCCTCATTGCGTTGAATCTCCTTGTCCTTCTGCTGAATCTGGTGGTTCAGCTCAATCACACTCTGGGCCAGCTACATGAAAGCAGAGCGAGAGAGAAGAGAAAGACATTCAGTCAAAACATCCACAACTGAGGGCAAGTTGGTTACAAACAAACCAGAGGATAAACAAACAAATGGAGAGTCAGGGTCTTAAGTCCAGACCTTGCTCCAACTGACCTAGTCACAGACATTTTAAGATAGATATTTGGATCTAATTAAGTAGCTAACCAACAGTATTGTTTTTAATGGTAGGCCACTCTGGTAAGCCTACATTATGATCAAATAGCCACAGTAGCCTGCTTGTCCAACTTAAAATGGGTACAGCTTCACTGTTCACAGTAAACGTGCGCTGGAAGTTGCATAGAATATTCACAACGTTCAAGTTTGTACTCAGCAGACCTGAAATTTGGTCAGTGCCGAAAATTTGAGGGATCATTGCATGACAGGTGTGGCTTGTCAAGAAGCTGATTAAACAGCATGATCATTACATAGGCGCGCCTTGTGCTGGGAAAATAAGCCACTAAAATGTGCAGTTTGGTCACAACACAATGCCACAGATGTCTCAAGTTTTGAGGGAGCATGCAATTGGCATGCTGTCTGCAGGAATGTCCACCAGAGCTTTTGCCAGAGAATTGAATGTTAATTTCTCTACCATAAGCCGCATCCAACGTCATTTTAGAGAATTTGGCAGTATGTCCAACTGGCCTCACAACCGCAGACCACGTGTAACCATGCCTGCCCATGACCTCCACATCTGGCTTCTTCACCTGCAGGATTGTCTGAGACCAGCCACCCAGACAGCTGATGAAACTGTGGGTTTGCACAAAGAAATAATTTCAGCACCAACTGTCAGAAACAGTCTCAGGTAAGATCTGGATGATCGTCGTCCTCACCAGGGTCTTGACCTGACTGCAGTTCGGTGTCGTAACCAACATCAGTGGGCAAATGCTCACCGTCGCTGGCACACTGGAGAAATGTGCTCTTCATGGATGAATCCTGGTTTCAACTATACTGGGCAGATGGCGTCGTGTGGGCAAGCGGTTTGCTGATGTCAATGTTGTGAACAGAGTGCCCCATGGTGGCAGTGGGGTTATGGTATGGGCAGGCATAAGCTACAGACAACGAACACAATTGCATTTTATCGATGGCAATTTGAATGCACACAGATACCATGACGAGATCCTGAGGCCCATTGTCGTGCCATTCATCCGCTGCCATCACCTCATGTTTCAGCATGATAATGCACAGCCCCATGTCGCAAGGATCTGTACACAATTCCTGGAAGCTGAAAATGTCCCAGTTCTTCCATGGCCTGCATACTCACCTGACATGTCACCCATTGAGCATGTTTGGGATGCTCTGGATAAACGTGTACGCCAGCGTGTTCCAGTTCCCGACAATATCCAGCAACTTCGCACAGCCTTCGAAGAGGAGTGGGACAACATTCCACAATAAACAGCATGATCAACTCTATGCTAAGGAGATGTGTCGCACTGCATGAAGCAAATGGTGGTCACACCAGATATGGACTGGTTTTCTGATCCACGCTCCTTTTTTTTTTAAGGTATCTGTATTCCCAGTCATATGAAATCCATAGATAAGGGCCTAATTAATTTATTTCATTTGACTGATTTCCTTATATGAACTGTAACTCAGTCAAATCTTTGAAATTGTTGCATATTGCGTTTATATTTTTGTTCAGTGTATAAAGTGGTTTGTTCATTTAAACTTATTCTATTTTTGCCTCTGAAACCGGGCCCAGTTCGTTTTGAGAGGAAATTAAGAAGTAAGGATTTGACAGCTAGTAACATTTTCAGACACAGCCAAGTGGTGACCAACCCTCATACTGGAGAGCTACCCTCCAGATTACACCCCAAACCTAACCTAGCACACCCAATTCTACTAATTAGCTGCTCCCCAGAACCTCAATTAGCTGAATCAGCTGTGCTAGTTTAGGGTTGGAGCGAAAGCCTACAGTGTAGTTCTCCAGAGGAAGGTTTGGCCAGGACGGCACAATAAAGGCTAACCTCGCCCCGTTTCTTATGAAGCTCTGTCAGCTCCTCCTGGTGCCTGATTCGCATCTTGGCCATCTCCTGCTGTAGGTTGTCGCTGCGACTTGAGTCCACCCCCGGGCTGAGGAACCAAACACAGATGGTTTCACAAGGTCACAAGCAAGGTTATTGCTATCTGGGATCCTTGGGAAATCCCTACCCTAACCTTAACCGTTTTAACTTCAATGGGGTGACGTTAGAGTTGGATCTCCCAAGGATCCTGTTTAGACTTCCTCACAAGAAAGGGATTTCTGGACCGCCATCCCCTCTAATGCAAACAACAACGCTTCTTATAACACCAATGCCCACCTCTAAATTAACCTCTATTCCCTAGGCACTCGAGTAGATCTGAAAGGATTGGAGAGGATAGGTATAAGCAGGTAGCAGCTTGACTTCGCAACACACACGAGTTCAGAGGTCAAATCGTCGGGAGGCCTACCTGCTGTCATGTCTGTTCTGAAAGTCATATTTGTCCGACTGATATCTCTCTGAAAGAACAGCCTGTAGATCGGACTTCTCCAAGAGACGGTTATCTGAGAAAAACACAAACAGGTCCTTTAAAATACTTTCTGGGATAACTGCACAGGCAGCAGAACCAAAAACCAGTCAATCAATAGCATCTTGAGCACTGAGACATGGTATGGGCCTCTAACATTGGTGGATGATCTCCTCGAAGGCCTGCCGCTGCACACGGTCCCTCTGCTTCAGTTGCTCTGCGACGTGCCTCTTCCATGAGCACTCCACACGACGCTCTGCCATCACCACCTGCACACACACCCACCAAGAAGTGAATACATCCATCATCACGCCCTGCCTCATGAACCCATTTCAAGAGAAATTACTGGCAAAAGCGTCTAGGCACACCACAGCTTCCAATATATCAAGTAAAGCCAAGTCTAATAAGAATAAATGGGCAATGCTGCTTCATCCATGTTCCATTTGATTCTGAAATCTTTCAAAATGCCACACATAGGTGGAATATGAATACTGATGAAAAAAAACATGGTCAGACATGGACTAGAGCCAGAGAGAAAGAGGCAAAGCAACAGGATTTACTAAACCAAAAATCAGTCCACGAAAATAAAACCACAAAGTGAGGAATTTTTGTATGGAGGTCAATGAGTGTCGAATTAAGTCAACAAAAATGGGAATTGCTCATTTGCTACGTGAGGCTTATTTGATTGAATAGAAGTTTCGTAATGGTTAGGTTGTTAAGAATGCACTGATATAAGTGAATGCACATGGCAATTCGGCAACGGAACAAATGTACTTATATCAGAGTTGTGCCTGTTGTTCACACACATCTGCCCACTCATTGGCTAGAATGGTCCCACCTGATCTCGCCTCCCTTCCACCTTTCAGGACATGCATTTCCATTGTTAGAGCGGTCACTCGACCATCTTCATGACATAATAGATCATCTTTGCTATAGCTAGGTTGAATTCAAAGCCTGTATCTCATAACCACAAACTGCTTTGGTTGGTTGAAAGGCGCATTATTATTTAAAAAAAAATCAAATTATAGTTGTCACATATAATAATAATAATAATGCCATTTAGCAGACGCTTTTATCCAAAGCGACTTACAGTCATGTGCGCATATATTTTTACGTATGGGTGGTCCCAGGGATCGAACCCACTACCCTGGCGTTACAAGCGCCATGCTCTACCAATTGAGCTACAGAGGACCACATGCTTCGTAAACAACGTGTGTTGACTAACAGTGAAATGCTTACTTACGGCTCATTTTCCAACAATGCAGTTAAAGATACAAAAAATAGTGACAGGAGGGATAAATACACAGTGAATAACAATAATTAGTAAAAAAAATAACATGGGAGTACCAGTACAAAGTCGATGTGCAGGGGTACGAGGTAATTGAGGTAGCTATGTACATATAGGTAGGGGTAAAGTGACTACGCAACAGCATAGATAAGACAGTAGCAGCAGCGTATGTGGTGAGTGTGAAAGTGTGTGCATGAGACGTCAGTATGCATGTGTGCGGGCATATGTAGTGTGTGTGAGTTGGGGTGTCAGTATGTGAGTGTGTGTGGGTAGAGTCCAGTATGTGTGCATAGAGTAGGTAAAAAATTGTTTGTGCAAAAAAAAGGTAAATGCAGGCAGTCCGGGTAGCCATTTGACTAGCTATTTAGCAGTCTTATGACTTGGGGGTAGAAGCTGTTCGGGTCCTGTTAGTTCCAGATTTGGTGCACTGGTACCGCTTGCCGTGAGGTAGCAGAAAGAACCATCTATGGCTTGGGAGGCTGGGGTCAGAAAAATGTTTGGGCCTTCCTCTGACACCGCCTGGTATGGTCCCGGATGGCAGGGAGCTCGATGATTTGCTAAGTCATTTGCCAGAGCAGTAACAACGTTGTGTGTGTTGGTGAAAGGAATAGCCATCCGATTGACTGCGCAAACAACTACACAGATTATGGTAGCCCTCTTCGGTCTAGCTAGGATCATGCTAGCAAGCTAACGTTAACTAGATAACATTACGCAACAAATGCCTACTACAGTAACTAACTAGTAGCCAGCTAGTTAAATACCTAACATTAGTTAGCTAGCTAGATAGGTAACGTTTTTAACTTACAAAGTTGTACCTACGTCTATAGCACGACAAGCTAGCTAGCAGTCTATCTGCTAATGTTAGCTAGCTTGCAAGCTAGGTAGCTATATGTTTTCACAAACACGCAGTCATTAGCAAGTGTGATAGTTAGCATCAAGAGGAATGGAAACTATTGTTAACTTACGCTAGTTAGCGTAGCTAGTGTCACATCCACTCAGATCATGACATTTAGTCGTTTTCAGCTGCCTACTTGTGCTAAATTGGCGTTAGTTGATGCTTTGAAAAAAGTTGATATAAACCACATAGCTAGTTAGCTAACTTGTGATAGCTAACAGCCAGCTAGCAAACGGTAGCGAATCAAGGCAGACGACATTCGTCAGCCGAGACGAGAGCCAAAACTATTTATAAAATAAACATAAAATCATCAACTCACACCATCTAAACGAGTCTTCAGACCCCAGTGAACAGTTCAGTTTTAGCTGTATTGTTGTTTTTCGGTTTAAAATAGCTCGCTGCTAACCAACTCCTGCATGTCCAGCCTCAATCAACTTCACAACCCTTTTAGCTTTTCTTCTTCTTCGTGTGAATTTCCGGCACTAAACGCTGTATTGCTGCCGTTCGCAGGTCCGAGTGCGGATTGCACAATTTCGTCACAAAAAAGTAGGTACTGTAGCTGCGTCCCGGACAAGTCTCTGAGTAGAGGGTGTGTCGAAAACGCTCTGCTATAGGTTAGACGCTCTTCATTGAATTGTGTTGACATTGGTCAGTTCCAGACGTAGCTAATACACTATATATACAAAAGTATGTGGATACCCCTTCAAATTAGTGGATTTAGCCACATACGTTGCTGACAGGTGTATAAAATCGAGCACACAGCCATGCAATCACCATAGACAAACATTGGCAGTAGAATGGCCTTACTGAAGAGCTCAGTGACCTTCATCGTGACACCGTCATAGGATGCCACCTTTCCAACAAGTCAGTTCGTCAAATTTCTGCCCTGCCAGAGTTGCTCCAGTCAACTGTAACTGCTGTTATTGTGAAGTGGAAACGTGTAGAAGCAACAACGGTCAGCCGCAAAGTGGTAGGTCACACAAGCTCAAAGAACGGGACCGCCGAGTGCTGAAGCGTGTAGTGTGTAAAAATCGTCCGTCCTCGGCTGCAACACTCACTACCGAGTTCCAAACAACATCAGCACAATAACTGTTCATTGGGAGCTTCATGAAATGGGTTTCCATGGCCGAGCAGCTGCACATAAGCCTAAGATCACCATGCACAATGCCAAGCGTCAGCTAGAGTGGTGTAAAGCTCGCCGCCATTGGACACTGGAACAGTGGAAACGCGTTCTCTAGAGTGATTAATCAAGTTTCACAATCTGGCAGTCCGACGGACTAATCTGGGTTTGGCAGATGCCAGGAGAACGCTACCAGCCCCAATGCATAGTGCCAACTGTACATTTAGGTGGAGGAGGAATAATTGGTTGGGGCTGTTTTTAATGGTTCGGGCTAGGCCTTAGATCCAGTGAAGGGAAATCTTAACACCACAGCATAAAAAATACAAAATAAAGTTATACTTTTGAATCATCTGTCCATAGAACATTCTTCCAGGTGCTTTTTGGCAAACTTGAGTCAACTTTTTGGACGACATGGGTCCCATTTTGGCTGGCGAACACCAAACCCTGAATTCCACAGTAAGAACATCATACCAACGTTCAAGCATGGTGGTGGTAGTGTGATGGTTTGGGGATGCTTTGCTGCCTCAGGACCTGGACGACTTGCCTTAATAGAAGGAACGATGAATTCTGCTCTGTATCAGGTAATTCTACAGGAGAATGTCAGGCCATCCGTCTGTGAGCTGAAGCTGAAGCACAGCTGGGTCATGCAGCAAGACAATGATCCAAAACAAACAATCAAGTCTACATGAAAATGGCTGAAGAAGCAACAAATCTGAAGTTTTGGAATGGCCTAGTCAAAGTCCAGACATAATCCCAATTGAGATGTTGTGGCAGGACTTGAAACGTGAAAAAATTAAGAAAATAATATATAAATAATGAAATACAATTGAAGTCGGAAGTTTACATACACGTAGGTTGGAGTCATTAAAACTAGTTTTTCAACCACTCCACACATTTCTTGTTAACAAACTATAATTTTGGCATGTCGGTTAGGACATCTACTTAGTGCATGACACAAGTCATTTTTCCAACAATTGTTTACAGACAGATTATTTCATTTATAATTCACTGTATCACAATTCCAGTGGATCAGAAGTTTACATACACTAAGTTGACGGTGCCTTTAAACAGCTTGGAAAATTCCAGAAAATGATGCCATGGCTTTAGAAGCTTCTGATAGGCTAATTGACATAATTTGAGTCAATTGGAGGTGTACCTGTGGATGTATTTCAAGGCCTACCTTCAAACTCAGTGCCTCTTTGCTTGACATCATGGGAAAATCAAAAGAAATCAGCCAATACCTCAGAAAAAAAATTGTAGACCTCCACGTCTGGTTCATCCTTGGGAGCAATTTCCAAACACCTGAAGGTACCACGTTCATCTGTACAAACAATAGTACGCAAGTATAAACACAATGGGACCACATAGCCGTCATACCGCTCAGGAAGGAGACCCGTTCTGTCTCCTAGAGATTAACGTACTTTGGTGTGAAAAGTGCAAATCAATCCCAGAACAACAGCAAAGGACCTTGTGAAGATGCTGGAGGAAACAGGTACAAAAGTATCTATATCCACAGTAAAACGAGTCCTATATCGACAGAACATGAAAGGCCGCTCAGCAAGGAAGAAGCCACTGCTCCAAAACCGCCATAACAAAGCCAGACTACGGTTTGCAACTGCACATGGGGACAAAGATCGTACTTTTTGGAGAAATGTCCTCTGGTCTGATGAAACAAAAATAGAACTGTTTGCCCATAATGACCATCGTTATGTTTGGAGGAAAAAGGGGAAGGGTTGCAAGCCGAAGAACAACATCCCAACCGTGAAGCACGGGGATGGCAGCATCATGCTGTGGGGGTGCTTTGCTGCAGGAGGGACTGGTGCACTTCACAAAATAGATGGCATCATGAGGAAGGAAAATTATGTGGATATATTGAAGCAACTCTCAATCTCAAGACGTCAGTCAGGAAGTTAAAGCTTGGTCGCAAATGGGTCTTCCAAATGGACAATGACCCCAAGCATACTTACAAAGTTGTGGCAAAATAGCTTAAGGACAACAAAGCCCTGACCTCAATCCTATAGAAAATGTTTGGGCAGAACTGAAAAGGCGTGTGCGAGCAAGGAGGCCTACAAACCTGACTCAGTTACACCAGCTCTGTCAGGAGGAATGGGCCAAAATTCACCCAACTTATTGTGGAAAGCTTGTGGAAGGCTACCCGAAATGTTTGACCCAAGTTAAACGGTTTAAAGGCAACGCTACCAAATACTAATTGAGTGTATGTAAACTTCTGACCCACTGGGAATGTGATGAAAGAAATAAAAGCTGAAATAAATCATTCTCTCTACTATTATTCTGACATTTCATATTCTTAAAATAAAGTGGTGATCCTAACTGACCTAAGACAGGGCATTTTTACTAGGATTAAATGTCAGGAATTGTGAAAAACTGAGTTTAAATGTATTTGGCTAAGGTGTATGTAAACTTCCGACTTCAACTGTACATGATGGGATGTATAGATATTATGGACAGTATATGTATAGAATATAATAATAATATGGCATTTAGCAGACGCTTTTATCCAAAGCGACTTACAGTCATGTGTGCATACATTTTTACGTATGGGTGGTCCCGGGGATCAAACCCACTACCCTGGCGTTACAAGCGCTATGCTCTACCAATTGAGCTACAGAGGACCACAATATGTGGTATACCTGAAGAATACGTAGGATAGAATAGTATATGTATATGTACAGTAATAGTTAAATAGTATAGGCCTTGACTAGAATACAGTCTATACATATGAAGTGGATAAAACAGTATGTAAACATTATTAAAGTGACAGTGTTCCATGTCTATGTACGTAGGCAATAGCTTCTAAGGTGCAGGGTTGAGTAACTGGGTGGTAGCCGACTAGTGACAGTGACTAAAGTTCAGGGCAGCGTTCTGGGCGGTGACTATTTAACAGTCTGATGGCCTTGAGATAGAATCTGTTTTTCAGTCTCTTGGTCCCAGCTTTGATGCACCTGTACTGACCTCGCCTTCTGGATGGTAAAGGGGTGAACAGACCATGTGTTGGGTGGCTGAGGTCCATGATGATCTTTGGGCCTTAGGGGCCAAACCAAATTTCTTCAGCACTTTCTTCGCTACGCTGTCTGTGTGGGTGGATCATTTCAGATTGTCAGTGATGTGTATGCCGAGGAAATTGAAGCTATATACATTTTCCACTGCAGCCTCGTCGATGTGGATGGGGCGTGCTCCTTCTACTGTCTCCTGAAGTCCTCAATGTTAAAATTGAGGGAGAGGTTATTACCTCTGTAAGCCCATCACGCGCATTCAACAGAGGTTAGCAGCACTCAGTTCACTGTTCTTACAGCGTCATGTAACATAGTCCCCCCCATCTGACTCCACACTGAAATAAAAGTAACAATTAGCTAATTGGCAATGTCAGGCTGGGTCTGTAGCTCTATGGCTGCATTTAGACAGGCAGCCCAATTCATATCAGATCTTTTTCAGAGCTGATCTGATTGGTGAAAAGACAGAATCGGGTTGCCTGTCTAAATGCAGCCTATTTAGCAAATCATTAAAAATAACTTTTATTTTTAAGAGTTAGCTAGCTTGTAAAGTGGCAAATTAAATGTGGCTTTTTCCTAGACCTATCCAGCTAGCTAAAAAACAGTAGCTTAGTGCTCAAACTCTGGAAGAACCTTATCTATTCTAGCTCATAGATTATCATATGATTTACTTCATATATTCCAAATAAAAAAATCTACTTTTCTTACCTTACATTTTTTTTGCCATGCTTATTGGTATTTTCAACAACAGTCTTCTGGAGTCAGACCGTGGTCATGCTGGATAAATGGCAGTTGGTGGACAGTGATGTTCGAAAAACAAATTAATTATAGAAACCTAAGTTTCTATCCTTAAAGGATTTAACCTTTTTCTAAAAAGGGTTTTTACATTTTGACCAAATAACCAAAAGGTTCTATATAGAACCCTAAATAACCTTTTTTTCTAAGAGTGTGGTTCAAGCCCAGTCAGAGGCAAGTGGAAGGTGAAAGTGAAACAGATAATCTAGCACAGTGACGCCAGTTACATGAACCAATTACTCTATTTTGCCGTCTGAAGCAGTCCAACTGTAGATTTGTACAACAGATTCGGACCAAAGTATCTGGGTTAGACACATTGTAGACATAGCAGATGAAATGTTAAGTAAAGAATAGAATATCACATTTTTAATTTTGAGTGGAGAATTTCTTTAAATGTCCAGCAGAGAGCTGAGCAATCACAAGACATTACTTGAACATATGGCTATAGTCAGTTTAGAATCACAGGATTCACTATAAAAAGTACTGTATTTGATGTTTACCCACTGGGCACACACTGATTGAATCAACGTTGTTTCCACGTCATTTCAATGAAATTACGTTGAATCAATGTGGATTAGACGTCTGTACCCAGTGGGTATCTTTTCCATTCATTTGGAGTTGTGGCATAGCTTCTATTTTCTATTAATTTGGATATACAATATCAATAGAACAATAATCATCAACAGATACATTGTTTTATTTTCAACACATTTCAAAGTAATAAACATTGCATTAATATTCACAGTGACTCACTCAACTCAAGAAGACAACAAAAACTAAAATATATAACGGCAAATGCAAACCAGTGAAGTAACACTTTAGCGAAGTAACATATGAAAACAGACAAACAAACAATTTTATTTTTATTTTTTCAACACACACATTTTAAACTGCTTTAAACATAAGCTTTTGAACTCCCCGACTCTGACACAGGTGCTGCCCTGTAGATCTGTTGTCCACGGCCTGTTTTGGAGTAGTTGTTTGAATATCCCCTGTAAGACAAGTAGGGTACAATAGATTGGACAACAATGATTTCTTTGACTAGTTCATGTAACAGATGGTAAATTGCTAGCTAACTAGTGTTGGCTAGCCCATTACATGCCTGGAGACCTGAGATAGAGTTGTCCTCGCTTTGCCCAACGAAGACCATGGTTTTGGTAGGATAATGGTTAGCTTGCACATTAGCTTTGGGAGTAGGAAGTGTCTTTGGTTGCATCCCAAATGGCTATATAGTGCACTACTTTTGACCAGAGCCCTATAGTGCACTATATAGGGATTAGGGTGCAATTTGGGACTCAACTTTGTGGACGCAATTACTCACCCTGTTGGTGGTCCTGATGGACCCTTCTTACAGGAACAGCAGAGCATGACCCCACCCAGAATGGCCAGACAGGCAGCACCCCAGCCCATGTATAGACCTGCACCCAGCTCAAACCTACAGGGACAGAGAATTAATCAACTTGACCTGTGTGTGTGTGTTTGTGTGTGTACCCAAATCAGAATGATTCCTTCAATAAAATGTTTTTATGAACAAGGTTTTAATTGATTGGTTGAGTGATGTGACCTGACCGAAAAAAAATTAAACCTGGCCTTAATTAGAACGGCAATTCCCAGGCAGTACTTTCAGCTTTTGGGATGTGTACTCACCTTACTCCTGCAAAGAATGGATCATGGAACTCCTGTACCACCCGTGCAGCATACCATGACACAGCAGTCAAGGTGGAAAGACCTGTTGGAGAGGCAGATTGAAATGGTTGGTAAACGGCAGAAGAAAGAGAGATGGGAGGGGGGAGAGAGGGGAAGAGAGAGACAGAGAGAGAGAGAGAGAGAGAGGGGGAGAGGGGGGGAGAGAGGGAGAGAGAGAGAGAGGGAGAGGGAAGAGAGAGAGAGAGAGAGAGAGAGAGATAGATAGATAGATAGATAGATACTGTGAGAGGAGAGCTGAATAAAGCTGATGATGCTGGCAGTTGGGGACACACCTGATAAGATGAACAAGCTACCGCCGGTCAGAGCGATTTTGCCCTTCGCCTGTTCAGAAGTACTGCCGATCTTTGTGCATTTCAGCCCCAGCACTGACACAATGATGGACGCTAGACCCAGGAGCAGAGCGATGATCATCAGGGCTCGACATGCCTGTATGTAGCCTGAACACAGGAAGCGACAGAGTTCCAGTCAACAACAGACATTGGATAAAAAAAATAAAAATAAAAGATAGATAGAGAGCCTGAGTAGACTGGGACTTGGAGACAATACTAAAGGTAAAGGGAGGGAAATGTGCTCAACTCTATCCCCTTGCGTGTCTCACAACACACACACACACACACGCACTAAAGAAGGCATAGCAGAAACATTTGCAGGGTGTTCTAGTGGGACATGTTGCCTAAAGAAAATAAATAGACTTCAATTGCTGTTATCAAGCAAGTGCTGGTGGCCTTTTTTTTCATTGTTAGACACCGCTAAAGGCTTATATCAACTTCCTGTATGTCACATACAGAACACAAACAAATGGAGGCTTTAACTCAGATGTAGGATGTGTCTAAGATACAGAACTGTATCAATACATGGATCATTCATGTTTGCCGAAGAGACACTCCATTGAAAATATAAAGACAGATTGTGTTCCTCTTATTCTTAAAACATTTGGCAACATCTGGAATCTAACAAAACAGACTAGTTAAGGTTGTTGTATGTAATTGATAGACCTTTACACAGCAAAATCGCTTCACATAACATTAACCATTTGTTTAAGAAACAGAGTCGGCAAGTGACACAGAGGAGCAGGAAACGTTTCCCTTTACATTTTTTACATTTTAGTCATTTAGCAGACGCTCTTATCCAGAGCGACTTACAGTTAGCACATACATTATTTTATCGAACCCACAACCCTGGCGTTGCAAACGCCATGCTCTACCAACTGAGCTACATCCCCTGCCGGCCATTCCCTCCCCTACCCTGGACGACGCTGGGCCAATTGTGCGCCGCCCCATGGGTCTCCCGGTCGCGGCCGGCTACGACAGAGCCTGGATTCGAACCAGGATCTCTAGTGGCACAGCTAGCACTGCGATGCAGTGCCTTAGACCACTGCGCCACTCGGGAGAGTATTTAGAGTTCCCTTTGACCAGGGGTGTCAAACTAATTTGCCAATATTGTTTGGGACAGGTTTTGGAGATTATCTATTGGTCCAGTTTGGGAGTAGTAGTCAGTCCAGTACCTACCAGGCAAAGCGAGCATAGACTCAAAGTCTTTGCAGTTCCTGATGCCGGCGCTGTTCTCGGCACACGAGTGAAATAAATTCTGGAACTGGCGTGTGGATACGATGACACTGCCAGACACCGAGGACAACTTCCAGTAGTCATTGGCTAGTGAGGAGCCTGTGAGTAGCCAGCTCGCCACGCACAACAAAAACCCAGTTAGTTCCACCGCCGTCGACATGATCACCCAGAGTACACACACAGGTGTAGGAAAAGGCTTCCAAACTCTTGAGGTTGAAACCCTCAGACACACAGGATGATTGAAAATGGCCTTATGAGATGCAAGTTGTCGTTTGTCCTTGCTTGGTCTCCAATGTGCTGGATGTCTGTTGTCTTGTTTCAAACGCAGGGAACTTTAGTCTTTGCGCAGGGGTTGTAAATCAATAAGAGGCGTGTAAAAACCATAGGCTTCACCTATAAGGTGACGGTGACAAGGGTTTTGAGCTTAGGGGTGGTCTAAGGAGATAAACAATATGACAGATTGGTTCATCGAAATTGGTTTCAATTGGTTCATCGAAAGCAATGACACTGTTTGACTTTCTCAACTATTAAATCAGGAGTTTCACAATAGATACCTGCCATTGGAGTTTGCCATCGGTGTCTCCTTAGAATATACTCACTATTATTTTCAGGTTAGACAAAACTCTTTTAATCTCTCTCTGTAACAATTAAAGTACTCCGACCTTTGGTGGTAAGGTGACAGTTCTTCATTCTTATGAATGTGTGGTTATCTAGGAGTCTGTTGCAGTGTAATAGAGGCACACACACACACACACACACACACACACACACACACACACACACACACACACACACACACACTGAAAGGAAACTAAGGTCAGTGTGACTGTCAATGATTGACCGCGCGATGATACAATGATACTTGTGCGATTTACAACCCCTATTACCTTCATGGCCTGAAACTGAGACTTTATGGCCTGCATTCTTCAGTCTGAAGGTAGACAGTTGAAAGTATCAGTCACGTAGGAAAGGAAGTAAAAAATACTACCGTACTACAGTGCCCATATGAGAACAGCTTCAAAACGTCCTGCTGAGACTGAGGTTGTCCTAATATGGACACTGTACTATAGGCCTTCTACAATTTATTTCACAGATACAGTATGTCAGCTTCATCTACACAATACTTTTGTAATGCAAATCCTTCTTTAGATCTTTGCTCAGTTTCTTAATTAATTTGTGCTGTGTCGACACTTATCAAAGCAACACATTTACCTTACAAAGGTAAAACTACATCAAGAGTCTAAGGATTTTAATCAGCAGCCGAAATCTAACTGCTGGGTCACACTGTTGGCTGGAATTTATTAATCGAAAGCCGCCATTGCAATGTTTATACAGCGCTTTTGTCCACAAACTACTGTCCGTGCATACACACTCCTCATTTTGGAACTTGGAGGCATCTACCAGGGAAGGAACTATGTCTATGTGGTATCCGAGGAAGATGTTTACAACATTAAAATATTTGTATTTGCTGAGCAATCGCAATCCTGGCGGGGCAATCTGCGATTGGTAATTACATTTTGGACTTTTAAATTAATAACATGAACCCATATATTTTTGAAGACTACAAATTATAAATGCCTCATGAGCTCAAAACATGATTAAAACTATAGCTTGGATGGTCAGTCCTTGGATCCATAGCTCTGTCTTTGAATTTGAAAGTGGTTCCATTTCTCCAACACCATTCCTCAGCTGTTTACCAAAACAATTTTGTTGTTGCTTAAACTACAGATTGCCCCTTTAATATTGCATGTGAGTATTGCACTGAGCCCTGCATGTGTCTCTCACCTGGTAGCCCCAGTACAGTCTTGTATCTCTGGCACTGCACAGAGCCCAGGGACGTGGCTGCGCAGGTCATCCACAGGCCCTCGAACTGCCAGTTGTTGATTGTGACTGCCTCAGAGTGGCTGCGGACCCTCCAGGAATGGGAACTAGTGCAGCTGTTCTCCAGACACCAGCCAATCACCCCTAAAGACAGACCCAGGACCTGGAAGGCTAAAAGCATGGTGGTCCGTCCTGCCGCCTGATTTACTTGGAAGAGAGAAGGCAGAACAAAATGTTTTTGTTATGTAGTAGTTATGAACCTACAAACACTGTAGTGTTAGCGATATCCCAGTAGGCAAAACTGTTAGGCAATATGATGTATTTTATGTCATCACGGTCAGGTTGTATGATGGTTGTACAAGGACGTTTTGTTAACGTGGTTTTAGCAACCAGGAAAATATTTTATTTGAACAACCGACATGCAGTGCCTTCAGAAAATATTTATACCGCTTGACTTATTCCACATTTTGTTGTGTTAGTCTGAATTAAAAATAGATTACATTTTTAAAAATCTCACCCATCTACACACAATACCCCATAATGACAAAGTGAAAATATGTTTTTAGAAATGTGAGCAAATTTATTGAAAAAGAAATACAGAAATATCTCATTTACATTAGCATTCACACCCCTGAGTCAATACTTTGTAGAAGCACCTTTGGCAGCGATTACAGCTTTGAGTCATGTTGGGTATGTCTGTATCAGCTTTGCACATCTGTATTTGGGGATTTTCTCCCATTCTTCCTTGCAGATTTTCTCTAGCGTTGCTAAGTTAGATGGGGAGCGGCGGTGAACAGCAATCTTCAGATTTTCAATGGGATTCAGGTCTGGGCATTGGCTGGGCCGCTCAAGGACTTTCACATTATTGTTCGGAAACCATTCCAGCGTTGCTTTGGCTGTATGCTTGGGTCATTGTCTTGTTGGAAAGTAAATCTTCGCCCCCCCAGTCTGTCATTTGCACTCTGAAGCAGGTTCTCACCAAGTGTTTGCCTGTTTTTGGCTCCATTCATTGTTCCGCTCTATCCTTACCAGTCTCCTAGTTCCTGCCAGTGAAAAGCATCCCCACAGCATGATGCTGCCACCACCATGCTTCACGGTAGGGATGGTGTTAGATGGGTGATGAGCTATGCCTGGTTTTCTCCAGACATAGCGCTTTGCATTCAGGCCAAAGAGTAAATTTTTTGTCTCATCAGACAACATCATCTTTTGCCTTATGATCTCGGTCGTTCACGTGCCTTTTTGCAAACTCCAGGCATGCTGTCATGTGCCTTTTTTTCAGGTGTGGCTGGCCACACTCTCATAAAGCCCAGATTGGTGAAGTGCTGTAGAGACTGTTGTCCTTCTGGCAGGTTCTCCCAAGCCAAGGAACTATGTAGTTCTGTCAGAGTGGTCATTGGGTTCTTGGTCACCTCCCTGACCAAGGTCCTTCTTGCCCGGTTGCTCAGTTTGGTCGGACGGCCAGCTCTAGGCAGAGTCTGGGTAGTTCCATATTTTTTCCCAATGATGGAGACCACTGTGCTCTTGGAAACTTTCAACACTCTAGAAATTGTTTTATACCCTTCCCCAGATATACTGTACTGTATGTCTCATCACAATTCTATCTCGTAGATCTTATGGGATATTGTGTGTAGATGGTTGAGAACAAACATCTATTTAATCCATTGTGAATTCAGGCTGTAACACAAAACAAAATGTGGAATAAGTCAAGGGGTATAAATACTTTCTGAAGGCACTGTATGTCCTTCCCATGACGTCTTGATCTCGTCATGAAAAATGCAACTTTACCTGGTTGTAACAGACATCAGATGGTTGTAAACTGATTATATGTCTTCTCAACCAGAAAACCAGTTTACAACCAAAAAAGGATGTCATGGGGACATGGTGTGCAATTTCTTCCCCAGCTGGGTAGTGTGTACCACAGGAGGTTGGTGGCAGCTTAATTGGGGATGGGCTCATGGTAGTGGCTGGAGTTGAATAAGTGGAATGGTATCAAATACAAACACATGGTTTCCATGTGTTTGATGCCATTCCATTCACTCCATTCCAGCCATTATTATGAGCCGTTCTCCCCACAGCAGCCTCCACTGGTGTGTACCTACCAGTGCTTCAGGGGAAATATATTTGTAAGTCACAAACTTATCAATCTGTAGTAAAGTGATCGAATGGAAGGAACGTTGAAAGTTTTCACTATAGCAAATCATACCAAACAAAACAACCGTTCAATACAAAATGTCCTTTGCCAATCATATATAACATTGATAAATTAAACACAATCCATCGAAATGTTTAGAGAAATCTGATCGCAAGGAATTAAATGATTTGCTGAGACTATGTTACACCGTCCAGATGAGTATACCGTATAAACCAATCTCTCAAACAAAGAAATGGAAAAGTAAACCAATTTACTTACTGTTTCTGTGATGAGCTTGACTTGAACTTTCGGTCTTTGTTACTGTGTCTGCTGTGTTGTTGAATGGTATTTTGTATCCTGTGTTGTTCGAGTCTAGTTTGTGTTTCTATCCACTTGTTCTATTCAGGTGTTTAACACCAGTTGTCTGTTTCCCTGGTGGGCTATGGAAGAAGTAAGTTGGAAGAAGAGAGCGTGAAGGGTATTTTTTGGAACAGAGGCTGTGGTCCCACTGAGGTGATATTTGGGTATCGGGTGGATCAATGACCCTTCAAAACAACCTCCCACTTTGAGCATACATGCTCACCTCTGCACGTGGCCTACTACTCTCCCCCATATCTGCACTGTGGGTTCAATGGACTGCGTCCCAAATGGCACCCTATTCCCTATATAGTGCACTACATTTGACCAGAGCCCATACGCACGAACACACTGAAAAGCAACAGATCTAAAACTCACAGAGAAACTACTGCTCACTTTTTCAAACACACAATCGCATTATACACCAGGGTCAATTCCCATTTAAACTTCAAGTGAAGTGAAATTCACACCAAAAATAAATGGCACCTTTTTAATTCTTGACTTTTAACTGAATTTAAATGGAATTGAACCAAACCCTGTGATACACAATTAAGGACACAATGATACAGTTACGGAGAAAATGACTTAGGATGCATCGCAAATGGAACCCTATACATGTACTGTATAGTGCACTACTTTTGATCAAAGTCCTAGTCTAAAGTAGTCCCCATTAAGGGAACAGGGTGCTATTTGGGAAGCGGATTTAAAGGAGAATCTAATTCTGAGAAAAAGACAGCAGTTATAATTAGCTAAATACTGTTTTGACTCTAACGGCAGCATAAACAGTGGCCATTCTCATTATTTTTTTCAAGTATCACAACCGGGAAGAGTCAAGAGAAGACTTCCTCTCCTCGTCTACAACTCTTACCAGACACAGTCTCTGGCTTTTTCCCCAATGACCGTTTGTGGACTTTGGTCATTTTATTTGTCTATTTTACATCAATATCCTAACCCGCCAGCACCAAAGTTACAGTGAAGCCCAGATGACAATTTAAGCCCAAAATGCTTAAAAAGCTAAATTCAAATGCCTGTTAATGCCAATTTCAGAATAATATGACATCATGAAACAATAACATCCTGTTTAAAAACAAAAAGGGCACATGACTTCTGATAAAGGCGTGAGTGACTTCCTTCCTGTATCCAGGTGACAACTGTGATTCAGGGGTACAAAGTCTGTCCTACTGTATCTGTAATTCCTGCTACTGAAAAGATGTATAGTTTTATGGCTTAGTTAATGGTTTACTGGTGAAGGAGCAAAGTCCATCACCTTTCTCAGTTTGATAGACATGAGACTCTTTTAGTGAAATAGGAAATAGAAATGCAATCCTACCATGGTAAAAACAGTACAGATGGAAAGAAACCACAGTAGAGCTACAGTGAGGGAAAAAGGTATTTGATCCCCTGCTGATTTTGTACGTTTGCCCACTGACAAAGAAATGATCAGTCTATAATTTTAATGGTAGGTTTATTTGAACAGTGAGAGACAGAATAACAACGAAAAA